>NW_009593995.1:12035-60207 GCF_000690535.1 Cariama cristata | reverse complement strand
GACGTTTCTTTCTTCTAGTCTTGAGGATAAAGCGGGGGGATCACCTCGAAAGCAGAGTGGTGGAGGATCGTCTTGAAAATACACCGCTCTAAACAATCCTGAAAGGGGAAAATGTATAGAGGAGTTAACTGTTAGGCTCTTTTCATTCTCTATGACTTTTTTTATTACTGTATTCCTAAACATTTCTATCACATGCTAATATTTTGTGCATTCTCAAATACTTGAACTACATGCTAATGTTTATGCTACATGACCAGGGAGACCAGGGTTAATCATTATTTCAAATGATCACAGAGTGTTTTTGGGGTCTCTATATAGGTTCTTTGTCATTTTATTTGGCAACATGTTTATGGCTTTTTTGATACAGTGATAGTACTGGAATGCCACCGTAACATCGCTCTTGTTGCAACTTGCTAGAAAATGTTTTTGGAATTGCTATTTCTTTTTCTTGATAACCTCCTCCAGATCATAGTTTTATTAATTAATAAAATGTCTAGGATTACAGCTGAAACCACACCAGAGCTATTAGTTCCTGCATCATATGGTATAACAGGATTTTGGTAACAGTAGCAATAAGTAGTATATTTAGTGGAACTGCAGAGATCATTTCAAGTTTTCCTAGGAAGTTAAGCACCTACATATTAAAATCAAAATAGCTTCATCAGCCAGAAAGTGTGTGTGTGTGTGGGCATAATAAGGGGAAGAACTTCCTGGGATTACTAAGGATCTTGCTGATAATTTTAGCTTTCTATATTTATTATCTATGAAGGCATGACATCAGCACATTAGTCTGTTACTTTCAGTGGCTGTTGTGACCAAATGGTTAAAATTCTTCTGTGCTGCTTAGTTTCCTCCTGTTTCTAAGTGGAATTACAGAAAACTGCTTCATGGTCTCTCCTGTTGTATAAGGCTGTTTCCTTTTTCAAAGGGCTTGATCCAATGCCTGCTGGAATTCACAGAGCCGATAATGCAATGACTAATGTTTGTTTGATCTTTTTAATTCTTTGGGTTTTTTTTTTGGCGGATGGAAAATTTAAACAGTAGTAGAAAACTCAGAACAAGTGTACTTATATTTCATGATTTTCAACTAAAGACCATTTGAGTACATCAGGATTTGTGTGACCAAAGTGAATTACCTCTGAGGAGTGGGCATGTGGGACCTTCTGCAAACCGAGCCTCTCCGTAGCATTGGGAGGTAGATTGCTTGAACCCAGTGCTTAGAGTTTGCAATGCCAACAGCCAGCAGAACTGAGCAAAGGCTTAGCAACCTGAAGGCACACTTCTTTCTCGCATTGGTCCCCACTGAGATGAGTCAAGAGGTCTCTCTCCTTATGTAATTGTTTTTCTAAGGCAGTTCGTTCCATCTTTCTGTATCTAAAGATCTTCACATTGGGATAAGTGGCAGGACTGACTCTGGATCAGTAATTCAGTTGCTACTTGATAAGGTTTTGTCTTCTCTGATGATGAAACCGAGGTGACTTCCTTGGGATATACTGATTTGATCCATATCTATATCAACATATATTATCTCATGCCTGATGGCATTGCATTAATTGTGGTATGTATTGTAAATGAATGCCTGGAAAACATTTAATCAGCACCTATGTGCCTGTAAACTGTACAAACATAGCGTGTAAGTAAAATTTGTCACTAAAAATCAATGAATTTTGGGACCCTGTTTTTGTGAGTGCTCTGATCCCCAAAATCCTTTAAAGAGACCTTAAATTTTAGGTAAGTCTTTACAGATGTTTGACCAATAACATTCTTCATGTGTTTAACACTGAGCATATTCCTAACTGCTTTCCTAGACTGGACGATGAGTTCTCACTCCATCACAATGCTGTTCTGTGATTCAGTAATCTGACATTTTATTTTTATTATTTAAATCTGCGTGAAGATTTAGATACTATGAACTAACAGACTGTAAACTTACAAAATTGTAACAAAGAAGAAACGTGAACGAAAATGTTGCTCTTTCTCTCTTTGTAATTTTTTTTTTCCCCTGATACAAACAGGCTAAATCAAAAACTTCCCTTTGCTTGAGTTTGTATTTTACCTGTTAGAAGCCACATAGCCAGGAGAATTCAGACTGCAAAACCCTCGGGTCCTTCACTCGGGGGCCACTAGTGGGCGCTGCTCTAATAACGTAAGTCACAACGGGAACGGACCTCACTCTTAAGGTTTTAAACACAGCTACACCTGCTCAGTAGGAGCCCTTAAAAAAAGTCAGACGTGCCCCATGTATAAACTCTCAGCCACATACTTAGTGGAAAATCAGCCCTTTGTGGACTGCTGTTCAGTGTTTGATTTTTGATCAAGATTTAATTAAGGTCTTTAGGTATTAGGGCTCTTTTTGTTTCTTTTGGTCTCTACAGACTGTAAGTATAGACAGACTTGCATTTCAGGTTGAACTAAATAATTTTAAGACTTGCGTAATGTGTCATGGAATATTACAGATGCTCATTTTCTACTCAGTTAAACCTCAACATGAAGTAGCTGGAACTCTGCCCTAAAGGAACAGCTGAGAATTTCTCCTGACAGAGACTGGCATAAAGTTTTTACTGCCAGGGAGAGCAGAGGTTATAGGAGCACATTGAGTGCTTCATCAGCTCTGTGCCTTCAGTCATCTGAGTAGCCCTTAGACTTTTGTCTAGGGCAAGACTGAGCAAAGGACAGACAGGCAGAATTATCTTTCTACTTTACTGCTTCTGCGGTTGCTCCAAGTGTGAAGCTAGCACACCAGAAGACTGAGACCAAAGGGTCTGTCATCTGTTGTTAAAGCGTGCGACTTCAGGATTAATTTCTAGTTAGATCCATAGCTGAAATAAGCTAGGAACCTTGATACACCAGTAATTAAGTGCCTGATTGCATTTTGCCTATGTTGCAGTAAATTGGGAATAACTTCCTTGATGCTGAAGAAATTGAACAGTGTGAAAAGTAAATTTGACCCTAAGTGCTGTGCATGTTAATTTGCTTGTCCATCAATGAAAACAAGTAAATGCAGATAAATTACTAATTGGGAAACAATTTCCATTACTTTATGCATGCATTCAAGAGTTCGCTGTCTTTGATGCTGCTGATACCTCTGTTCTCAATCTGAAGGCTATAGCATGTCAAATTCCCTTTAGGGTTGTCCCTAACAATTTAAACTGGAGTTACATTTAAGCTTATGAAATTTTGCTTAATTTTATTTTAGTACTCATCCTGCTTGTAATAATAAGCTTCCTGTGGTAGGAAAGAATGATAATCAAAGTGTGGAGTGACTTGTATGTGGTTCTCTTGGGACAAAATAGCAGTAAAATTGTATATTAGAACAGTTCCCTTGGTCATATTCTCTTCAGGAAGATGTTCTCCAGGAAACGTAAGTAGTGTGTTTAGTCTATCAACTCTCTGCTCAGCCATTTTGGTGTAAAATGTGATGTGCTACCTGATTACTCTCATGGAATCTTCCCATTACATAACCAGCTGTATACAGTGGAAGGATGACAAGCAATAAACATAAATTGAAATACAGGAAATTCTGTTTAAACATAAAAAAGAATTCTTTTTACTGTGATTGTGGCCAAACAGTTTACCCAGAAAGGTTGTGGAGTCTCCATTCTCAGAGATATTAAAAACCTGACTGGACATGGAGCTGAGAAACCTGCTTTAGTTGAACTTGCTTTTAGCAGGGTGGATGGACCAGACAACTTCCCGAGGTGCCTTCCCTTCTCAACTGTTCTGTGATTTTTAGGTTTATGAGAGCAAGAGTAAGCCCACAAAACCAGATCTCTATTGTACAAATCCAAATCCATTGAAATTTAGCAGGCTCGCTTAACTATGTCGACATAAATTCCATGTTGTTTCACCGCATCCTGAAAGCCCACAGAAAGCACGGACCTCAGATGCTTTGGATATGAGTCCTAAGTCTAATGCTACAAAACATAAGCAGTTTTCTTGGTGTAATTAGCAACAGCTTGGTAAGTCTCAAGTAAATTGGCTTTCACTTTAATACAGTGGAGTATGTGAAGAAAGTCAATTAATTATGGAGCAACTGCAGCCTGCATCTGGCCCCTTCTCCTCCCATGGAGTGGAAGGATTTGAGCACTTTCAGAACTTGCTTTTGGGCCACAGGAACCCCCTAACCATGAGATCTGTTTTTATTATGGAACCAGAAATACAAAGGAGACCTTCAGCTTTACATCATTTTTTAGCCTGTAATTTTATACTGATAGATACAACTGTAGACAGAGAAGAGCAAACAGTTGTTCTTTGGAGTGAAGAAGATAAAAATGGCCTTGCTGCCCTCTCTTTCTCATATATCCTTTATGGAAATTGTTTAATCCATAAACATAAAGCCAAGAACAGTATTACTAAACTTGACGAGAAACCTGGTCAAAGTGTGTTGTAGAATTAAAATGGTGGATGGGGACCGGGTTATTTTTGTTGTGTTACAAGCTCACCCCAGTCCTCTGAGCTCTCTCTATTTGTACATATGCAACTGCACAGGCAGCTAGGTTATAAAAAGGCATCTGATTGTATATCCAGTTACAGTCTGAGGGAGAGCTGACATTTGCCTGGATACACTCGTGCTCTGTACATGTAACCTTAATTTGGGAAGCTCAGAAAAATAAGCATCCATGGTTTTAAATAACAGACTATTGTTTCTGTTCAAATGTTAATGTTAGTAAATAATGAAAGATTTTTTTTAAGTGACAATACATTAAATTAATTGGAGATATAAGAATTTAGTAGCTGTGATATTGTACAAAGATATTCCCTGTCGTTTATCCTTTGGACTGTTTGCAAATTATACAGTACAGCCTTCAGAGTCACGGAACAAACAATTGGAAGACATAAGCAGTAGTGATATTCTGTAATTAGAGACTAATTAACCTGAATTGAACTGGTGTTATTCCTTAGTGGCAAAGGGTTGATAAGCCAGACTAAAAAAAAAACATCTTGAAGTGTTCTACAGTTGTCTGAATCTTATTTCATTAACACTTTCTGTTACTAAATATTAATATTACGTGAACCTATTAATATTATTATTACAAACCATTTCTATTCAATGTTTTCTCTTTTTAAGGATTTAGATTTCATTTGGGAATACTCACTGAAACTATGGCATGATTTCGTCTGTGTAAATACTTTATAATTTATAGATGTCTAGGTGAAATAATAGTTAAACAAGGCTAACATCAAACAGAAAATTGTTTTTAGATTTGCCTGTCTCATCTTCAGAATCAGGAAGATTTTCACTGTGGCACTGTACTGAATGACCTATGTCATTATCTGTGAGGGGTAAATTCAAGATTAAAATACTGCTAGATTTTCAACCTGGAAGAAACACAGGTAGATTTCCTATGGCAAGGGTTTCTTTCACTTTAAAACATCTGAGTATTGTTAGAGTCATTGTTAACGGATTAGAAATAATTGATAGGTCTGAAATGTACGGAGATTTTTTATTTTTTGTTTTTCATTACATCAAAAGATTTATGTCTATAAAAAGGAGATCAGGCTTTGTCCCAGAATTTTGCAGTTGTTTTGTCAATAGTGAAATTGGGCATGTGATTCGCTATGTAGCTCAACAGCTTTCTAAATTTAAGAGTGTGCTTAACTTTCTATACTATCAGTGCATTCAGTGGCAGGTGTAGGGCAACAGATGATACTTTAATGTGCTCAGGGATCAAGACCAGGACAAACTACTGTTTAAGCACTGTATTTAAAACCAGAAGCATCCTGCTGCAAATTCACTGCTAGATACAGAACATTTTCAAGTACATTTTCAACTTCCATTAACCACAACCCAAAATATGAATTCTTTGCTGATTCTTTTCTTTTCTTTTTTTTTTATTTGATCCTTCATCAACACTAAAGTCTAGTGCAGATCGCATTGCACAGTATCAGCAAATGTAGAAGATCAAATATTTTAGGCAGTAACACATCTGTACAGTCTCTGTGTTGACTTCTTTCTACCAGTGAAGTCTGTATAGCTGTCTACAGTACCAGGATTTGTTGCATTGCTTATTGGCAATTTTTGATTAAAGGATATAAAAAGATGAAAATAATTTCACTGCTCTGCAGTTTTAGAATTTTTGTTCCTCTGCTAAAGCATTCACTGCTTAAAACAGGTACAAATATTAATACTAAAATCAGTTCTCTTAATCCTAACTAATTTTAAAAGTTAATTTGTTTCATGTTGGGTCTTACAAATCAAAAACAGATTTACAGATTTGAAGAATCAGGTGCTGCATTCCTTAGAATGTTTCAAGAACAGCACTGTTTGTCAACAGCTGTTGCCTAGTGCTGTAATCGATAACATAGTACAGCCCAAGGTACAGTAGTGTGACCTAGGCATTTGTGATACAGAAAGTGTCTGAAAGTAGAGAGAGTTGTTTTCGAAGACACACCTTCGAAATGACAACATCTTTCTTTGATGGAATTAAACACTTGCCTGTCTTTTGTGCTTTTGAAAACATTTCCCGAAATAATTTTTAAACCAGAGGGTCAAAGAAGAAGCCACTGATTTATACCAGCAGAAGCACAAGCCTAAGATTGTGAAACATTGAAGTACAATAAAGTTTTCCAGCTTGAAAATGAAGGAAGCAAGCGTATATAGGAGATAATGTCATGGACAGCAGTAGGAATAGGTGCAATTTTAGAACAGATTACAAAGCTGACTTTATAACTAATTTTAAAGCTCTTTCTCTCATTTATTCATTTTTGCAGGTTATGAGGATTATGATCACATGTGCAGCTCTGCATAGCTGTCCACTCGAAGACGATGGTGACTCCTTAGAGAATACATGCAAACTCCTGGTTAACCATCAGCATAGTGCTCGTTTTATCCAAAAGATTTGATAGCTGCTTTTCACCAGCTCTCTGATTTTGTTGCATCATGTTATCTCTACCAGCCTAAATCATTTCCTAAAATGGTCCTTTTGCTGTTCCTTGCAATCCTGCTATTGAAGGAAGATGTCTGTGGGAACTTCGGGCTTTTGGTTTCAGCACAGGCCAATGAAAGAAGAGTGGTTGCACACATGCCTGGTGATATTATCATTGGAGCTCTATTCTCTGTCCATCATCAACCAACTGTTGACAAGGTTCATGAGAGGAAATGTGGAGAAGTAAGAGAACAGTATGGCATTCAGAGAGTGGAGGCAATGTTACATACCCTTGACAGAATTAATCTGGACCCCACACTGTTGCCAAATATAACGCTAGGATGTGAAATTTTTTATTCTGCTGTGGCTCTGGAGCAGAGCATTGAGTTTATAAGGGACTCTCTTATTTCATCAGAAGAAGAGGAAGGGATGGTGCGATGTGTGGATGGGTCATCATCGTCTTTCCGCTCCAAGAAACCCATTGTTGGTGTCATTGGACCTGGCTCTAGCTCGGTTGCTATCCAGGTCCAGAACTTGTTGCAGCTTTTCAATATACCTCAGATTGCTTATTCTGCCACAAGCATGGACCTAAGCGACAAAACTCTCTTCAAGTATTTTATGAGAGTTGTGCCATCTGATGCACAGCAAGCACGGGCTATGGTGGACATTGTCAAGCGCTATAACTGGACCTATGTTTCTGCTGTACATACTGAAGGTAAGAGGCTATTTTTTTCCATATAAGAATGCCTTTGAACTACTTTGATGTGTTCTAATAGATGATGATAGTTTGATGCTGTTGTTTTTTTGCCAGTCAGTTGTCAACAGTATAGACTTTTACTTTACTTAATAACTTCACATTCTCTGTGGGGCTGAAGTAGCATCATGTTGATAATGTCTGAAAACAGGATTGTGTGTGCTCTAGGGCCAGTTGTTGCTGAAGTGCTTACTCTGGAGTTTCCTAAGTGACCTTAATTTAATTTAGTCAACATTTATTTATTTTTCTTTATTTACCAATCTGTGCGTTTATGTAGAATAATCATTTTGACTATATTAGTATCAATGGGTAATGCGAAAGCATCTGTTCTTCCTAGTGCAGAAGAGAGCTAAATCATCATTTGAAACTGTAGCTGAGTCAGAATGTGTTCCTGCTTAATATCTGAGCCACAGAGGCATGAATACTAGAAAATACATAATTCTGGCTAATATTTGAATGCAAATTGCCCCAGGTCCTTGAGACTAGAACTGTTTCTATACTTTTGATAGTACTCCATGGAGTATTGCACCCACTTCTTGCTCTGCATCTGGCCATTGGTTTCAAGAATGCGCTGGGGAAGTCTCCTCGAATCTTCTTCACACATTTATGCTCCATCAGGCATCCAGAAAATCAAAACTGTGTGCTAAACTACTTTCCTCTTTGTATTAATTTGAGTTAGAGCTTAAGCTTTTTACCTAGTGTTCAGAAGAGTGTATAATTAAAGGGAACTGCTTTGGAAAAGCTTACCCGACTTCGTCATTCTTTCTATTGACAGAGTTGAGTGGGTTCATCCTGCTCTAAGTGACTAGAATTTCATACTGCCTTAAAAGTAGGTTTCACCAGCCCCTGTCTAATGACACCACCATTTAATGAGTTTTCTGGAATTAGGTTGTGTGATGAATTTTAGGATCTCACCAGGTTGCCTCTGTTCAAATGACAAACACCAAATGGAAGGCTCAGAATATGATTTGGGAATGAAAAATGTTATTAAGAGATTGAGTAGTAGTGATGATGTTGCTGAACAGCAGCAGATGCTGCTGGCTTTATTACAACCAATAGAAAGCTGTTGTCCTTCCCACACACTGAGTATGCTTCTCTGGCAGACTTTATACTATTCAAAACCCTTTTTGGGGAGACGCTTGTCCAATGCTAGTATACGGAGATCTTTTTCCTCCTACAGATAGGTAGAGAGCTCATTCTGAAATATTAAAAAAAAAAAAAAAGTTAGAACTTGCATACAGACTGCTGCAATCATGTTTCCATCACAATAATGAAAGCTGGTAAATAACTGCAGACTCTTTTGTATGGGGACGCATGAATATATTAGCAGTTTAATATAACAGTGTATAAATGACTCTACGTCACATCATGCAGTGAAGGTATTCTTTGCCAGCTGATGCCTTTGGCATGGCTTGGTGTGCAGTTTTTGCTTCACAAATATGTATGAATAACATCATGATCAAAAATAATGCCACTGATGCATCATATTAGCATGAGATTTATATCCTGACTACTTTTGATGACTCGTCTAATTTTTGCTATGAACAACTTTTACGCTTCTTCTTATTGAGAGGGGATGCTTATATATTCAGTGTGGGAGTTGTCAAGCTTACATCAAAGTCTGATCCTGCACAGAGTGAGAATATTTACTTTTACCACTTTCCATGGACACTCTGTTTGGAGAAGATGGTAACATATGGCATGCTAATCTTATGGCAGAGGAACTTTGCACTGTGCATTGGCAAGAGGGGAATAGGGACACAAGGGTTGAAGCTGGAGATAGCTGCTATGGGGAGCTGAGTGTGAAGAAGGAGAAATGGTGAATTATATATCTAGTACAACATGTGCCTACTTCTGCTGGTATTAAAGTGGACAAGATGGGTGGTACATTGTTAATACCTGAGGCCTCATCTCCTTCATTGCATATTTACCGCAATGTAACTCTGGACTTCAGTGAACGAACATTGAACTTAGGTTCTGGGAATGCTATGATCCTATCATCTATTTGCGTAGTCTAGTCATGATGATGAATATGCTCTCCAGTTAAATAACATCACAGAAATGTTTTCTAACAATAGAACAGATGGTATTTATAATCGGATAGAAAAATACAAACTGGTCAAGGTGTTTCTTTGCAAAGTGACTGTGTCTGATGTTCTGGGCACATTCCAAAGATTATGGCAGATGTTATCCCTTCCAGTAACAGAAAGGTTGTTAAAAAAACCACCATAAAACCCCCTATAGATGGATGCTAAAGAAAAGGGTTGAGTAAAAAAGCAAGAGAGATATTATTTATTTATATTATTTTTATTTTTGTAATTTTCATTTTAATATATTATCTGTTTACTTGTAAACATTCTGAATATGTCCCTCTACTCAGTATCCTACATTCATAGTTATTACTCGAAAAAAAAAAAAAATAAAATTGCTGAATCCCGCTCCTTGCAATTTTTACTGACTTAGGATCTTGCTGACCCATTGAGAGTGGTCTTTCTTTCAGCACCTTCAGTAATTCTGGCCATCTACATTCATTGTCTTTAGCTAATCTTCATGCATTATCCAGACTCTTCTGAAATGTGACATTTGGTTTCTGGTAAGGATTTCCAAGGAGAGGGAAAGTCTTTTCTTTCAAAGTTGGAGAGGAAGAAAAGAAGAGGCAGAAAAAGCTTGGTTATTTCATTGCTTTGGTAGTTCCATCAGCAGATAAAGTCATAGGGCTCATTTTGATCTAGTATAACGAAAGCCTAGCAAAAGTCAATAGCTTCATAATAAAAAGCTTCTTTTAGAATCTTTCCTTCTGCACTTACTAATTATCTGTGTCTGCAGTGGATGAATATTTTGGGAGGCTGATCTGAAGTTATGTTGTTAAATCCTTATTCAAGACTTCCAGATTTAAAATACACAAAAATTTTGTGAGGTTCTCGTAAGTTTTGCTTCTTTGACATTTAGCATCACAGTTTAATCTAGGTGATGCCTCCAGGTGTACAAGTAACCATGAAGTTCAAATTTTTTCCCTAAGAATGGGAAGGTAGCAAGCACTATTAAGTGGAGCTCTTGTAATTTTAAGGAGGAAGTTTCATCAATCCAATTAATAGAAAATACAATTAAAAAGTGAAAGATATTTCTCATAAAACAACAGTCATCTCCACTTACTGTAATGTATTTTACATATGTCAATCAGAAATTTTGCAAGTCTTAGATAGCCTTAAGTTGTAACTTCCGTTACTCCACTCTGTCAGAAATGATATGTGCCACTGATGTCATTATCTTCCCCCACTCTCCAACTCTTCCTTGCATGTGATAATTTCTGGGCCTCTATTCTGAAGCGATATGGCTTTAAAACAAACCTTTTTCACCCACCATCAGGGTACTTCTTAAAAAAACCTCATCAGTTCTGATGTCCAGGTCACACCATGGTCCCATGAGCAGACATGTTAACACTGCATAGCAGGGAGGTAGGAACGAGCAGGAGAGAGGGAAACTGTGATGGGAAACTCCTTGTACTGAGGATCTACCACTTATAGCCTGAAGCAAGTGCCTTCGACTTTATGGATTGCTACAACAGGCATGCAAGGTGTGCTGGAGACCATTTTATTTGAAGTTTGCATATGAATCTAATTCTTTCAACTGACCTTACAGATGGTTTTTTTTACACCACTGGGATAGGAGCAGAACTTAAACAAACTTTCCTTAAACTTAAACCATCTTTCACTTCTTAAACCAACTTCACAAGTCAATAATACAGCCGAGAACTCAGTCTGTATCTCTCTCTGAGGCAAAGTAGCTCAGCAGAGAGAAGCCCCCTGGTTTAATCCACCAATTTCTAAGGGTACATGAGCGATCCTGTTTAGCTCATGTAACTGTTGTACACCCCCAGAGAAACTAATGCACATAGAAGTGTGTAGAGAGGAAAATTTGTGTCTGTATTTGGATTTTGGGTGGTGATGGTTGGGCATGCAGACGGGCCATGCAGCTCAAGCACCCCTGGCATTTTGTCTCAGCCTTTTCTTGCTTAACCACTCGACACCACAACTAATCGAAAATGGTTGGGGAAATGGGGGAGAAGCTGACTGTCTGCTGCAAGAGACAAAGAACTGTCTGTTTACCTCATTTCCCATAAGAAAGCATTCCCTGATCTTTTTGAAAGATCAGAGAAAAATACATACAATTTTCTTTTCTCCCATCATTGTGGTTTGAAGGCCTCATTGAAAGCCCATTTGAAGTCAATACTCTCCTGTTGACTAGACTGACATTTGGGTCAGGCCTTCCTAGTCAGAAACAAGGTCAATCCCTGAGAGTCTGTGCACAAAATTTGCCTGGAGCCAAATGAATTAATAATTTGAAAGGCAATTTTCGTTGCCATTGAAAACCATTTATTTTGCCATTCTCAATGGAGTGAAGAGTTGATGTATACTGGAAAAATAGAACTGCACAGGGGTACAATTGAAACGCAATAAGCCAAATTTATTGGGGGTGGCAAGGGATAAATTTCACTCCGTTATATAAAAGGTGTGATTTACTTTTGAACACAGCCTTAAGAAAGAAGTCACTTTGTTAATATTTTCTTTTGACAACTCTGCAGGTGAACATTGGATCAAACTCACCCTCAAAGTCCTCTCTGTTTAGTATCACTTTCCTCCATTTAGATTTATCATAAGTGCATTCATTTTCTTAGGATGTACCCAGGCAAGCATAACAAAAGCAGAACTTTTTATTTCTGTGTATAGGGGTTATTTCACACATTTCCTTTCATATTTGTTCAAATGTGCCTGGTTACAAGACTATTTTTGCCTACATCCTTCGCTACCAAGTAAAGAGCAAAATGAAAATTAGTCACAGTCTGTGAGAATAGGATGAAGAAATGAACAAAAGAGCTGCAATAGGTTGACCTTAAACCTGCTGCTTGGAACAAATTGTACTTATATGATGCAGAGATTTTTCTTTCAGACTAGATTTTTCTCCTTTACATACAAAAACTATATCATGCTCAGAAATATTACTTGCTTTTCACAAAGTAATATGATTGAAAATTAGATTAATTTTATTTCAAGCATAAGTGATACTTTTTCATGCTTTAAATGCATGAAAAACCCCACTTAGAAATAATGTAAAAAAGGACATTGTTAGTGCATGAAATCATTTTCAATTGCAAAGAAAATTTATTTCTAAAAATATGTTTCTGAAAATTGAAGAATATCCTTTCTAAAGACTGGAGAATATTCTATTTCAGCAATGTTTAATTTTTGCCCTTGGGTAAAATAATTACTTGAGGTTTTTTATTTTTGAATTTTTTTTATTATTATTTTTTTGAGACTTTTAAACTGTTTCAAACAGAAAGGTTGAGATCAGGATGGTCACAATTTGATATGCTCTCAACCACATTGATCTTGTAGCAAAAATAAAATATATCTCTCATCTGAAAAAAACCATGGGAAATGGAAAACCTGGTTCCAGTACTATCCTGTTCAGGTGTTTGCTCATTTTTATTGAATGTTTACATCTATAACAGAGGTGGCTTTTTTGGACCAATTTCAAATATTTATCCTAGTATCACAATTGTGAAAAGTGAACAAATGCTATCAATCAGCTGGGAATACTGAGACAGAAAACTGAAGAAGCATCAAGCTAATGTTTACTCTGTTCTTCAGTGACTGACTAACCGGACAGCACTCAAACATTGCTAGCAGACTGCTCAGGCCAGACATACCCCCAGTCAAGAAGTGTCTTGACTGACAGAAAAATACAAAATGAGGGCTATAATCTGGAGTGTAATGAGGATGAAGATTGTTAGGGGAAATACCATGAGACAGCAAAGGGAAGGAAGGTAAGTAAAGAGGTATACTATTCTAAAGTTTTTTTTTAAAAAAAGTCACTTTGAAAGGAATGATATAAGGTGGACTTAGCTAAAACCAGGACATTTGGATTTTCAAAATGTTGCTCTGCTGCTTTTGTTTAGGGGCTAAATGTTTGAATGTCACTTTTTCTGTCACTTAGACCCTACAGCTACTCAATGAAAGTTGCAGTGTCGTGAAACTTGCCTTCATTGAGAAGAGGCAGTGGGAGTCCAGCATCCTTCAGCTTCATCTTAAATTTGTCTTTTGCTTTAGGCCTGGAAATGGCACAGTTCTTGTCCCCAGCCCCAGGGTGCACCTCTTCAATCAGGGAGGAGTCTATCAAGTTGATGAGATTTGGAAATCTTTCAGGAAATAAGGTTTCACTGCACAGTGCCTGCTGGGTCAAACCAGCTTTATAAAAGATCATCTTTCTAATATATGCTATCAAAATACCATGGGTAGCGACAGTAGTATTTTTAACCCCAAGTCATAATTGAAAGTCAAAATAACATTTTTAGTGAATGAAAGCTATGATAAAAATTCAGAAGTTGGTTAAAATAAACTGCTTGTCTTGTGGTTATATTAAAAGTCTTGATAAAAGGTGACTTTGTAAGTCAAATGGAAACTGCATTCAAAATAGGTGTTAAATTTTAAAATTTTTGCACAAATATTAATGTTCTCGGACAGTTTTGGTAAAAGATGTTTTACTCAGGGAAGAGCTAGGAGGTTCCCCTCTCCCATCCCATTTTATTTGGCATGTCTTCTGTACCACCAATCCTGTACACAAGTTAAACATTTTTGGACACATTGACATCTCATTAATCCAATAGTTAAGCAGGGCCTGATGAACCAGGATCCATTATTCATTATCTGTGATGAATTGTGGTATTTCTGCAACTGTTGTACTACTTTTCTTTCTTATTCTTGAAAGCATAGATTTTCATTTTTCCATGCATGCTATCTAGTAACAGGAAATTTAAATAACAAATTTGTGAAGCATTTTTTCCTAGACTTCAAGGTCAAAAGTGCAGTTAGTACACTTTGGTATAAGAAAAAAATCCAAAACATTATTTCATATTCTTTGATATAGATCCTGTTACAGCAAATTCAGGGGAGATCAGGGCCCTGTTGTGATGGGAGCCAGGAAGAATGGGAGATAGACTGAAAAAAGTTACCCAACATCACTGGAAGGACTAGGATGAGAACCCACTTTCTAGATTGCTAGTTCAAGACCCCAGGTTTGAAAAGATTTTACCAGACAATAAAATTTAATTTCCTACATAAACAAGGAAAAAGAAGATACCCTGCACTTGTGAGTATCTTTATGTATCAAAAACATATTGTAGGTAGTTTAATAGTGCAGGAGTTAGGTCAATGTTCCTTCAAAATTGCAAAGTTTCTGTATAGTTAAGGAGCAGAACAGATATTTACATTGATTCATGCATGAAGGACCACTTCCTGCACTTACAAGAGCTAACTTGTGATTTCTCCAAAAGCTGAGATAGACAGAAAGCCTGTGCTTGATCTTCCAAACTTTTCAGTCTTCCCTAAGGCAGTTCTGACTAGCTTATTCTTGAATCATGCAGGAGTCAGTGATCTTGGAGGTGAATGAAAAATTATAGACTTTGTTTTAATTTAATTTACAAGTCACTGGACAGAGGGTAACATTGCATCCGTGTTACTAAAATATGATTGGAAGCTCCTGATGATGTGAAGGCATACCATGCTGTAACGCAGAGTATTATACATAAATACATTTTATATGTATACATTAAAGAAGTCATTGGGGAGGTTATGAACAGAACAGTTACCATCTACCTTGGCAACTAAATTCTGAGACAATCCCACTCATAAATTACAGTTTTGTTTTTAAACTAAGGAAATTTAATTCATCACTATAAATATACTGACTGGAAAAAACAAACAGTTAAGATTTCCTCTAACTGAGGGGTCTGATTTTTTTTTTTTTTTTCTGGAAGTCTCTAGCAACATTTATGTCTGGCCAGATACATGATCCAGGTGATGTACGTGGAAGCCTCCATATAAAATCAACTATACTGTCAAAGGGCAGACAAAAATTATATGGGGAATGGCCATTGCTCGGAGCGAAGTACATACTAGACAAGTTGGAAAGGTAATAACTGGGGTGACTGGTAAATTAGCACACTGAATGAATCCCACAGACAAAATCCAACCTAACTGTTGAGAACAGTGGAAAGATGAGGAAAATTATCTGTTCCTCAGCCTGCTGTGATCTGGTCAAACACTTCTTATTTGTCCTTAACTAGGATTTTATTTTTTAAAAACATATTCTTCCTGAGATAGATTTTTTCTAAATTCCCGGGTGGTGTTACAGGTTTTAGGAGGAATATGAATAAAGGTACTGCCAAAAGAAAGGTGCAAAATTGTAGTGAGAAGACTATGATCAGGATCTAGGATCTAGGAAATTACCTTACCTCAGTGCTAAGGGGTTTTGTGAACAAGATAGTTACAGCAGGTGAAGCAGTTGTCCAACATTGCTATTTTGGAGAGCATAAAGCTTTAGGCAAGTATGTAGAAACTACAGTTTATCTACCATGGCAGAGTCACAGAACATGTTCACCTTTTCCTGATTTGAAATTACAGAAGTCTATTCTCCATATCTTAATTTTGCTATGTTGATAGGTAATAAAATAACCACTAGTCATTGGTAGTTATTGCTTAGGCTAAAACATATTGTTTATGAAGATACACACAGAGTGTCTTCACATAAGGACTTAATGTAAAGATAGAGTTGATGTCACCACTGGGTAGTCTGTTCAGACTGTGAATTACCCGTTCTTCAAATGAAATGACTGACAGTGTTGCTCCAACCTACAGCCCCTTTATCTTGGTATGTTCTCGGAGCTTCTCTTCCCAGGCGTTGCCATAACCTTACTTTTGGCTAAACCGGAGAGCTTTAGCTCTCTCGTCACTTCTGCAAAGTGGGTTTTCCAGATGCTAAGTTATTCTCACAGATGTTGTACAAACCTTTCCAGTTTTGTCAAATACTTTATTAAGTGTATGTACTCTTTTTCTGCTCCTTTTTATGGGGATTGGTACTCCTTTTCCTTCTTCAGCTTGCAGTCAGGCAGGAAATTGTTTTCCACAGCATACAAGCTGCTGTTTCTTACCTTATTAGCAAACCAACACACTGGTGGCCTACAAACTTGTCCTGCTTATTTTTCTCTTTTACAGTTATTTGCCTCCATCTTGTCATAACTCATCTTCCGCCCATCTGGCTTACTACCTCCCTCAATGTTTGGTGTTTTTTTTTTTTCTCTTCCTACTATCTCTTTTTCTAGTTACATTAACTCCTTGCTTCTCTGTCCCATTTAGATTTCACTTTTTTTCCCCTCTTATCCTGCCTCAGTCAAAATAAGATTACCAAAGAATTTCAGGTAGATAATTGTATGAATAAGATAGGATGCACTGATTTGGAAATTTCTAAAACTTTTGGTTTATGTGACCATGGCTATCAACCAATGCAGATTGAGCCCTGACTAAGCTAAAAGCCATCAAAGTTGCACATTATTTTTAAAGTTCTTTCACCTAGAGAATCCAGACTTAGTCCAGATGTCTTCTAAAGTTCAGGCTCTAAAGTCCACATTCTCATTTAAAAAATCTGGTTCTAATTCAGCAATTCTACATTTAGTTTGTCTTAAGGTCTTGACTATCACAGTTATTCAGTTTGCAGATTTAGCATTTAGTGAAAAACAGGATATTTTTTCATTTGCAAGCAAAACCTTGAAGGTGAAAGATAAGCTGAAATTCTTCGTCTATTTTACCTTCATCAGCTTCAACAATTTTCATACCCAACTTTACTCTCAATTACACTGGAATAAGATTCTCGACCAAAATACCCATTGCACTTGAAGAACTCAACCATGTACAATACAGCTTCGCTCCACTAGGTTACCTCAGAGGTGGTCTTTGTAAGCAAGACGAGTGAGCAGTCAGGGAGCATGCTGACATGCTCTTAAGGGTGTTCCCTGGCTTGCAGAAAGTATTGTAGATGACTTTGTAGATGACTATTGTAGATGACTGATCTCAGAGCTGTGCTGAACAGGCAGCAGAGATGCATCCTGACAGTAAGTGAGTGGAACTATATTTAGGCATTGAAAAGGAGCAAAAGCCAAAAGTCTGGAAAGGGATCCTATACCTTCTATTGATGGAGGACTAGCAGTGATGTTCAGTTCCTTTCTCATTTCCATGCTGACTTTGCAGCTCAGAGGAGAATTTTATCATAGGTTTCCAAAGAAGTCCAGGGGGGAAAATTAGCAAAAACCTGCAGGTGCTGCTCTTTTGGTTTTATGAGTAGAACAGAGCTTAAGGTTGCATTTGACAGGTAAAGTAGTTCTTCCTTTTTCTTTCATCTTTCCTACACAAAAATACAGGATTCAACTCCTTTTCACATTGACAGTAGCTTTCAAAAAGATTAGGATATGTGCCCAAAATAAGAATATAAGAGAATGTATATTATCTTTCCAATACAAGCTTCTCATATGTCTTCAGTCATGGTTTTATATATGTAAAGGGCTTTTTTGGTTTTTTCCTTACAACAGCATTGTGGGATGTGAAGTTACCTTGCTCATTTTCATGCATATGCAAAAAGACAGACAATTTGTCTGACCTATTTCTTTCTGTAAGGGGAAAGTATGAGACTAGCTCAAATTCAAAGGGTCTAAAAAAATGTTGAAGTTGGATCAGATGCTCTCTTCCTCTGACTTGCATCTCTCCCTTGAAAGCCCACTGTACAGGATACTTAGATACTCAACATCTTTCTTGGCACCTCCATGCCTACTGAAAAGAAAGGGATATGTAGACAGTCTATGTCTTACTGGATATGGGGCTGAAGGTTTTGCTCACTCAGACAGGATTTCTACAGAGAAATATTTTTTTTTTCCCCAAATCCAAAGGCATTTATGCAAAAGTATAAATGTCAGTATGTTTAATTAGCTCATAATGAAGCATCTGGTACAGCATGCATTCAGGAATCTCAACCTTATGGATTTTGTATAAAAGTCTGAATTATGCAATAACTGGGACAGGCTAGAAATGTAGTTCCTTCTGGTAGGCTACCTAAGATTCAACCAAGGAGCGTAAGCTTTATAGTTATAACAACATCCTGCTGCAGAGTTTTATTGAAAAAGTGACAGTTACTTGACCTGTAAACTTACTAATTTCTCTTTTCCTCCACCATTCCCTATTTGGCTGTTTCTTCAATTGTGCGACCTTCCTCCCCCTCCCTCTCTGGCCTCTCGCCTGTTAACTAGAACTGTCTGAATCATCCAGGCTAACACAGTCCTTTTCTTTCCCTGCTCCCGGGCTGATTTTATTACAGCTTTATGCATTATTCATGTGTATTCAACCAGCAGCTTATGCAGACAGATTCTGCCATGCGAGTCGTTCACAGGCTGCTCAGGCAGGTTTGGACATTGCCTTTAGGCATCACCTTGTGGGAAGAGAGACTTGTAAATGGTGTTGACCCAGGAGGCAAGGTGCTGAGAAGCTTCTCAGTGACACATGGTTGCTTATGACCACGTCAGGCCAATGCTGAAGCCTCTCCATTCGCATGTGATGGTGTGTGCGTCACACCGAGCCACGCTATGAGAGGGAAGACTATTGCGTCCCTAACTCCATGCTGTGGATCTGCCTTTGCTGTTTGGTTAGCTTATGTCTCTGTGAGCTGGAAACGTAGTACTATCTCTTCTTCTAACCCCAGTCAACTGCTCTAGTCAGGAGCAGGAGTCAGATTAAATCACAAGAACTAGAAAGTTTGGCCTGAGAATATTGGGTGTGGAGAGCAGGACAGTGCCACGGTTATTGGAGCAGGGAATTTGGGATGGTTTATGTGGAATGGAGAGACTCAGTTCTGTGCTCTCCTCGGCTACCCATGTGGCCCCAATGAAATTGTAGAGAACATGCCAATGCCTTATGGTGAAGAGACTGGTTCAGATATATCAAGGTTGCATTGGGCCGTACCATTACAACATTTTGCTCAAGTTGATCAGTCCATTGAGAAGCACAGCATGGGACATTGTCACTGTGGAGCTGAAGATCTCAGCACAACGGGCTAGATCAGAGCTACATTGGGTATGCCTGTAGCCCCTTCTGCAGTCTGCTGTGGACATGCCTCCAGCCATCTGCAAGGGGACCTGCTTAGTGATTTTATAATGGTTTGGCATTTTGTAGGCTGAGAATTGGCACACATGGGTGTCTTTGAGGCATTTGCTCGAACCACCCACATTTCAAATGTCTGATGGAAGTGTAGTGAGGATCAATACTTTGGAGAGTAAGGGACACTCAGACACTACTGGTAATGCAGGGCAGAGAAGTTCATGGACATGTAGTTTGTGTACATGTTCTGTTACTAACCATGCATGGTTTGTGCCCTTAGAGAAGGTACTCTGAAACATAATTGAGAAAAAGTACCCTGACTGACACACCTCCCCTAGGAAGGCAAAAAGATAGAGGACACTGGAAGTCTGGAAAACTGGAAGCTTGAAAGCTGATTCCTGTTTCTCTTTTACACACAAGCTTTTAAATGATTTTGTTTTTTCTACTCTTGAACAGTTGGTAGAGTGGGTGTTGCATCCAACACCTCTGTGTGACAAATCTCAACCTACAAAATACTGACACGTTACATTTCATTAACCATATGGGACCAGATTATGCTGCCAGCTAAAATACAGGTGCAAGTCCCAAAAAGATCCATTTGCTATACGTGCACTGGCCCTATAGAAGCTTACAGTATGCTTGCCTATATAAATCAGGGAGTTCATGTGACATTTGCAACATGCATGGTTTTATTGAGACATGTAGAACCCAAGCTTTAACATATATCTGAAATAAAAAGTGAGTTTTTACTCACAAGATGGAAGGTTTTGGGGGAGAAGGGGCAGTGCCAGTGTGTACGTACTGATAAATGAAAAAAATTGTCAAGGTCTTCCCAGAAAGTAGCATTTTAGCATTTTGCAGTCATGTCCTTAAAGAAAACTGGCCAAAGGTAGGCAGAGTCCTTAAAAAGGTGGAATATTGCCATCGTCTGTCTATAGACAATCTGGAACAAAGTGGCCTGGATTTGGCAGTGCTCTCCCTGCCCTGTCTGTCTCGCTGGGATGTTGTTTCAAAGACATGAGTGCTAAATAATGGCACTTGCAGCAGTTTCATCACAGATTATTTTATCAGGTGGGCTGTTGAAGGGTGGCAGTGAACTCTGTACAGATTGGATATGAATGCCAAGAGGACTCTTCGCAAGAGAGGAGGAAGCAGAATATCAAAGGTCCAGGTGAAGGAGAAAGATGAGAGTACAGGATTAAGAGAAACAAAGTGGAGAAACAGCAATGGTGCTCAAGATGAACTATTTCACTAATACAATTTCTAGATCTGAGTACTTAATACATCCTAGATCCTATTCAGAACATGCCATCCACAGGGCCTGAAATACTTCATAAATTAAATATGATTTTACTACTAGGGAACCAAAGGACTGAAAGCTGGCATGCTGTGCTGGAGATCAACCATGGCACCTATCTTGTTTCCCAGATCTGTGGTCTCCCTTGTACAAGGCTATCTTTCACGGTTGATGGTCATAACCTGCTACTGTACGGGAGGTGCAACGTTAGGTCCTTCCCCCATTGTTTGCGTAAATTCAGTGGGGAGCACAAGGCCAAAATTGTTCTTCAGATCAGAGGTGGGAATGCAGTGAGGTGCTCTTAAGGGACTAAATATTTCTGCACACATAGCTAAATTTCAGGCAAAATCAAACTATGGAATACAGTAATAACTCGAAACTGTGTTTGCATTTATAAGCAGTTGATTTGTCCTAAATATGTCAAGTAGAAATGACTGAATTTTGCTTTATAAAATGACTCTTCAAATCAATCATGTTAATAACTTCTTATAAGCTGATGGCTTCTCTCTGGCTAGATAAATATGCCATTTTGATATGATCATGGTAGAGGTGCTACTAGCTTTATTACAAAAGCAAGAAGTGAGCAATTACTTCACAATTTTGTAGAGGAGTTTGTAAAAAAAATCCTAACTAGAATTATGACAACATTTGAGAAGTCTTTGTATGTGTTTGTTCTCTGCATTAGTGTGAAAATATATTTTTAAAACATTTTCCTTCATTTTTCTCTGTAAAAAATAGATAAACATTTTATAGGAAAAAGGGAAGAGTTGAGGTGTTTTTTAAATGAAAAATGCTTTTTAAAATGGGAAGAGTGGATGCTTGTGTGCTGTCATTTTGTGTTGATGGAATTTGCTATAGTCTTATCACCTACACACCATACCTCTGGAGAGCCATGGGTTAGAGTTCATACGCCCAATAGCTGGTTTTGCTGTCCTCTAAAAATAGCAATGGTGACATTTGCAGTGAAACTATTTTGTTAATCTGCATGGGTGTGTGAGAAGATGCTCTGACTTCAAAGAGCAGCATTTTGCCTGGCACGCAAAATTTACTGAATAAATAATAGGACTGATTGCTTTCGGTTTAAATATAATCTAAAAAGTATTTGGGGCAACATACCAAGTAATTACATATCTCAGGGAGTTGGTCAGATTGTGAATATAGCCTATTTATGGACTTTGCCTGAAATGTTTTAAATCTATGAAATGTTGTATTATTCTAAAGTCCGTAGTGAGGTTTCTGACTCAGTATAATCTTTGCAACTGAAAAGTCTCCGCAGAGTTACCATGTGACACTTTCTGACAGGAAGGATTTTGTAGTAAGAAGGGATATTTACTGCATTCTTTCCAATTACACATCGCTTTAAGGTTATGAATAGTTTACAAATAATTAATAAGTGTTTACTGGTTACTCACAAAGTACATATTAGTTAGGTGCCTAATCTTTCTTATGGAAAGTCAGTAGTACTGAAGCACCCAGTCCTGCAGTTGAGCAATCTCCTGAGTTATTCAGGAATTCAATATCAAGCAGAGATACCTGACCTACCTGTGGATAAACCAGCTGTGGAAAAAGCACCCCTTGTGTGCTCAGACTGGTTCTTGGTCTGAGTTACATAGCCTTGACTCAATGCTGTGCCTGCATGGCATCCTGTCATGTCCTTCTGCACAGCACCATTAGGGTACACATCCATTGCCAGTTTGTTCAACGGGAACACAAGGATTTCTCTCACAAGCCAAGAACTATATTTTTTTTTTCTACCACTCTTTATTTCTTTGTGTATCACTGTGATTCTGTTCTCTATTTATTTGTACTGAAAGCTTTTCCTTTCTCTTCTTATGCTTTTGAACAGCATCTGGCATCAAGGTACCCTCACCTTAGTTGGTGCCCATACATGTCATTATAAGTAACTGATGAAAGAATTTCCATTCCCAAATAGTAGCACATGCATTCTTGACTTACTTTACTGTTAAAGCCTGAGTCCTTTTCTTTCATCGACTGTTTTATTTCTTTAGTCCAGAGAGTACAATGGAATTGGACAAAAAGCGATGGCAGTTCCAATCGATCATACACTCTGCAGGGTTCTGGTTCAGCAAGTGCTCTGAACCCTTTTGCTAACCTCCACTCTGAACAGTTCAGCTGGCTGAGAAGAAGCAAATCCAAAGTATCCTTTGCTGCCAGACAACAGACTTCTGAATGCATATTTGACAAGTTTTTAGTATTATCTGCTAGAACAAGAACAGTGCTGGTGAAGGAATTGGGAATTGCCTGCTTGCCTTAATTACATGTTTTCTCAAGGACTCTTACTGTGTGTGGTAATCAGTTTATTCATTTTCTTCCTTGCAATACTTTTCTCTGAGCAAAGTCCCTTGACTCTTTGGTCTTGACTGAAGCAGAAACAGTGATATTATTGTAAATTCTGTAAAACCAGCACCTTGGAATAAACTCGCTGTTGGAGATGAATAATGGCTAGTAAAATGCTGGTTCTACATATCTGTGTTGTTGATATGAAAAATGGTACTTGTAATATTCTGGTAGCTCAAAATTGTTTCTGAAAGTTATAAGCACACCCATGGAACTTTGGACACCATTCCAGTTCTGGCGTCAAGACCTTATATTTCTTATATTTCTAAAAGTAATTCTAGTCTTTTTGAAATAGATTAACCTGAAGCTGTTTGGGACAGGGAATAGAGTCTGCTTGGGCATATGCACATCACAAAATAGAAAAGACCAAGGGCTGAGCTTAAGCACTATCCTTTCTAACTGTTAACTCACACTTTGCTTCTCTCCTGGACCACTGCAATGATCCCTGTAGGACATAAATCTGCTATAATGAGGACTGGACCTAAGCAGTGGTTGCAGACTAGTCTATGTTATTTGTCTTTGCCCTGTCCCTTGTCCAGTCTTCCATGATGCAGAAGCCCTTGTGTGAACACTAAGAGGCAGCATCCCCCTTGTGAGCTTTACAGAAAAAATTGTAATGGAATTCTGAATTTTCAGTTGCTATACCTGAAGAATCTTAATTTGCCTGTTCTTGAAAAGCTGGTACAATCTGATCATGCTAGACCTGCCTATTTTGAATACTTCATGATTCATACTGTCTCCAGCTGTGCCTGGGAATTATATGGGACAGTTTTATTTGATCCAAACAAAAATTATTCCAGGGATTATTATAGCAATTTAATGTCATAGAGAATCATGTTTCAGTACTAGGGAAAGTTCTCTGGTCCTGCTTTAATATACTAATATAAACGTTACCTTTGTTTCCTGATAAATACCTTTCTTAACCTGCAGGCATATATTAATGAAAGCAGTTATGAATAGAAGCACAAGCACATAGATTTTCACTCCACTCAAATTTTTGCATAGTCTTCTTTGTTTTCCAAGGATCTTAATTTCTTTGCAGCTTTCTACAGCTTGTTGAGATATTTAATATCTGAAAATGTATTATTATTAAATGTGCTTTGTTTTAGTGCAGTGAATAATGAGACACTAAAAAAGCTAACTGTGAGCTCACTCAGTTTTAATTAAATGAATATATTTTGTATAAACATTATTGTTTATTGAAAGACAGTTAATTTCAAAAGAACAGGTATGTGAGAAATTAAGAAACATAATGAATTATATAAATTACACTACTCAGGACTAGACAGTTAAAAATAAAGCAGAATGAGCACTAAGGCAAAGACAGCTTTCTTACCCAAAGTTTTCAGCCTAGTCAATGATATCTATTGGAATGGGATCTGCAGGGAATGGATTTTCCTGTTGGGAATAGAGGGAAGAACTCTTAAATCTCTCAGAAAGTTTATTTAGATAATGTATCATGGATATCTAAAATAGTAATAAAGTAAAAATTGTAAAAGTCAAGATGAGTTAAATTTCACAAAGTAAATAAAAATAGTCTGAAGTCTATCATTGCTGTGTGCAAAGTTATGAACAAGAACAAGAACAGATTGAGTCAACATTTAAAACAATTCAGTCTTAGCCCTAAGCCAAAGCAAACATTTCTTGGCATAGAAGTGGTGGAAAAGATGGCTCTATTTCATTTTTCTTCAAGCTGCTAACTAAACTGTCCCAGAGACCCTATCTGCTCAATGAAGAATCATTTCCAAGGGGTGATTCAACCCTCCGTTTTATTTAACCTCTTTATTAGTGGCCTTGGACTACTGACTTCGTAACTCGGGTACTTTAGATAAGTATTTAAAACTACATGTGCTGACCGACAGTCTTCGTAAAGATGAATATGAAGGCAAAGGCAAGTCAATTGACAGGAAGGAGATTATGGAAGTGGAAATGACCACAGCTGAAGCGGAATTAAGGGGAGTGTTGGATCATTTTGGTCCCAGAGGCTTAAGACTAGTTATCTGTGAAATTATAAACTTGGCAGCAAGGTCTTTTTTGGAGGGACTTTTAGACCATCTTTTGGGGGTTCTTTCAACATTGTTTCAGGGGTGACAGTGTAATACTGGAGAATATCATAGACAATGGATACGCTTTAATGCACATTCGTGTGGGTGGAATGATCTCATTATCCACAGACCATACCTCTGTAGTATGTTTGCTTTCAAACAAACTTTGAAGAAAAGGATATGGAAGCAAAAGTAAGATCCTAGATATTTTTATTTTCTTTTTTTTTTTTTTTTTTCCCTGAGATTATTGATTTTTTTTTTTTTTTTCTCCCTAAAGAGAAAAAATGTGGTTTGGGTTTCCTCTGTTTCAACTTGTTAAGTGCTGATATAGTGCTACAGAGGAAATTAGAGCTAGGGCTTGGTTTTCCTAGTAGTTGGAAAATACTGCTGTGAAAATGAGGTGGGCAGGAAACTGGGTGACATGGAAGAGGAACGTATGACATTGCATAAGGTTCTTTACAGAATTCTTCAGTGATCAACACTGGGACTAGTTTTATGTAATGTTTTTGTAACTGATGTAGGTATAATTAGTTTAATCCCTGGGATTTTCTAATGATGGAAAAATATTAACCAGTAGAAAGGAGAAAAAGAGCAATTCCACCAGCAGAATTAGATGAGTTTGGAGACCAGGCTAAAAGAAATTGTACCAGGCATTTAAAATCTTCCCTGTCTTTAACTTAAATAGTCCTATCCAGGAGCATAGTCATGCTAAGCTTTGTCTGTAAATCAGTAAGAAATTCTGACACCTGCCAAGGGAGACTTAAGTTTTTAAGTGGCTTCCAGAGTAGTTCTGAAGTGTATAATGATCTCTATTGACGAAGTGTGAAGCTCAGACTGATGAAGTTCCTGTCTTGCCTGCCACAAATACTCCTTTTTCCTTACTGATTAATGTTCATTTCTGTGGTTCCCCAAGAGTTCAGCACTTAGGAAGAAAGGATGAGGGGATAAAGAGAAGCCAATATGATGAAGATATGAAAAAGGCAAATGGGATCTTGGAGTGGCATTTTCAGGAAAAACAGAAAAGTGTTTGTCCTGCTGTCAGGATTCTGTAAATCATCATATGATTGTTGCAGACTGGTAGTCATTGATGCCTGGGGAACAGAGAATCAAAGTGGGGACAGCTGTGGAGAAGGGTTATTAGCGTAATCTGAAGACCCTATCATGAAACAGGTGAGCAGAAGATTTGCCTTTGTTTAGTGGAATAAAATGAAGCCTAAATAATATCATTAGTGTTTTTAAATACATCACATTGAATGGTAATGATGGGTTAAAGAAAAATGTTAATAAGTGTAGACTGAGTATTAGAAAGATTTCCAACTATCAAGTGAATATGGCTCTAGAATAACCTCACAATAGATAAACTTTTTGTCCAGACTGCAGTTGGTTTTGAGTTACAGTGCATGCATGATCTTCAGCAGTATGTATATATGTATTTTGGAAGAAAAAAATTAATTGAGGTGTATCTGAAAGCATACCCCCAGAATCTTTGAAAGTAGCAGCAAGGAGAAGAAAATGCTTATAAGAACATTGGCATGTTTAATCTTGATGAAGACAGTAAAACACAGTGAATTTTCAGGTTAGCTTAATTTCACTCCCCAGAAAAAACATTGGCATTGATGATTGTTGAAATGAGCTGAGCCACATGGCTGCAAATCGGGGAAGAACAGCAATTTATAAACTGAATACAACCTGATAAATGAAGCGGAGGGCATACAGCCTGATGTTAAAATCTACACCATCAGTCAAACAAACCAACAGTTATGCCATGTTCAAGTTAGATAAGGAGGCAAGAAAAATGGCCTATTATTCAATAAAGTTAGCTTAAGCAGAAGTAATTCCTGTGGCTTGTTCTTCATTCTCCTGTTCCCTTCTCTTTTTTGAACTCCAGTGTGCCATGAAAAAAGAAAGCAGGTGTGAATGGAATGTAGTTTTGTACATAGGGGAAATCTGCAAATTCTAAAGAAATCATTTAATGGATTTTGGGTTGCCTAGTATGCTAATTATGAATTGGAGGAAAAATCAATTGATCAATAAAGTTTTCTCAGTTTAGGAATAGATTCCAATTGGGGACTGACTATGCAATGAAAGAAAGAAAGAAAGGAAGGAAGGAAGAAAGAAAGAAACCCCACACACTTGAGATATATCTCAGTGTATTCCTAAATGCTAGGCCAGAGACCAGTTTTTGCAACTATCTTTTTATAAAATCCACACTATTGGCTCTATCACAGACTGGAATCTCATTGCCCAATGTGAGTGCTTTCCTCAGAGCTGTATTCTTGCTCTTCCCTGGGAACACTGAATGTTTGAGCAATTTACACAAAACTAAAATTCTGCTGGAGAGGCTGAAGGAAATCTATATCATCATGCCTTACAGTTCCCACTGCTGAGAGATCTGCAATCTCTGCTTCGGCTCAAGTACAGACCTGAAGGAAGCTCACTTCTCACACGGGGATTATTATGCCTGAATCACGTGTGATAAATGACTGACCCTGCTGAAGTGAGTAACCCCTGGTAAAGGTTTTAGATGCAACTCTCAAGTAGAGGAAAGGGCTTTGATCTAGCTAAATCAGGCACCTTCATCCTTATTCAGGTCAGACCCTTTATAGTATTTTATGCTGCCTAGTTGGGGTAAAGGTCAAAGTAGAATGGTCCTTTTGGAGGCTCTGGGTGGGCTCTTTGTTGCACTGCAGAAGAAGTTTAGATGGCTAATTCTAGGCTGTGGTAACTGGATAGCTGGATAGCTGAGTATCTTTTTGTTTGTTTGTTCTCTTACCCAGATGGGAACACAAGTGTTACCAAGGGGAATTACTTATGTATTTGTTTTTGTTTTTTTTTTTACCAAGAGGACGGTAAACCTTGCAACAAGTTTCCCAGAGAGGTTGTGAAGTCTTCATCCTTTGAGGTATTCAGAATTTGACAGGAAGAGGCCCTGAGACACTGATCTAAATTGCCCCTCGTTGGAACAAGGGGTTGGACCAGATGACCGCCAGAAGCTTCTTCCAACTTGATTCTGTTCTCTGGATTAATTGTTGTATAGGGGAAAAGCAAGGAGATAGGCTACAGTGCATTTTGATTGAATTTTATTCCTTTCTTCTCCTAATATACTATTTCAGATATCATAATACTCTCTCAATAGTCTTATGAGACAGACTCTGATCCCCCTTTTCGCAGGATGGAGGGACACAGGATGAGGCAGTGATCACTGGGTATTTCTAAATTGTGCTGGTGGAGTGGGACTTCTGAGTCTCAAACTAAGTCTGGGTCAGTCCTTGTTTCATGTGGTAGCGTATAACAACAACTAATAGAAAACAGAAGCAGGTGGAGTCCTGATTTCATTGACGGCACTGCAGGATGGGAATGGCCATGTCTTACTGAACTGTGCCACAGAGGCGTAGGGCTGCAAGTCCTCAATCTTTCCCACTGAGCTGTGTCTGAATTAATTTGGGCAGAGTATGAACTCTCTACAGCAGATCCAGAAAGCTCTCCTCTCAATGTACTCTGGGCAACTTGAGGTAGGTAGGTAGGTAGGTGGAGGAAAATGAAGTCTATGTTCCCTATTTCTTGTTAAGAAAGAGAATGTGTTCTTTTAGAGCTGAGCATGTGAATACAAACAGTGCTGACATTCGTAGGCCTATAGTATCTTTCTTAGGTGTCAAACAATATTTTTAAAAGCTAAAAAGAACTTCAAGATGGGAAGTAGGCATATTGGCTGTAGGATGATATGTAATGCCAATATGTTGTGAAGTATTTTTTTTAAATTAACCTTTGATTATCTTCTGTAACACTGGAAATTAAAGTTGAAGTAAAAAAAAACCTCTGCTTTAAACTGTTAATTTTAAATAAATCTGTGTTATTAGAATCTGATTATGTTGTGTGTTTACAGACACTGCGATCAAACTGGTGCAGAGTAGGATTGTTCCACCCTGACCCTCTCAGGAAAAAACCCCAGAGCTTTTATGGACATTGCAGCAACACTAAAGGTTTTCATATCAGGACTACTGCACGCCCATTTGTAAACTTGTACAGCATGAGTGTGTACGCATTCGTATGTGTGTGTAATCTAACTCTGTAGTTGTGTGGATTGACTATGTGGTCACTCGAGGTCCATATTCTTAGATGAAAGACAAAATTATCAGTGGTTGTACCAGGAGCTGTACTGAATATTTCTGCCACCTTTGTATTTGTTGCAATGATTCCATGCTGGTGATTTGATTTTTTTTTTCCCCTTGACAAATGCAGTCAGACAGCAAGCAATATTTCACTGTGTCAAGAGATCTAAAGTGGATTCTAGCTTGAAGAACCGCTGTTCACAGAAAAGCAAAGATGTATTCGAATTTATATATGATGAGTATATTTAAATACTCCAGTAGCTGCAAACTAATTGACTTATATGAGTAAGAAGTGGGGAATATATTTTTTATGAGACCTGCATATTCACATATTTATATTAACAAATAAGTACTCACATATCTATTATGTGAAATGATTAGGGTCTGTTCCAAAGCTCAAAGAAATTGCATTTTTATTATATCCAAATGCAAATATGGAAAAGAAGACAAAAGTATATAAAGAAAAATAAGTGCAGAGGAAATAATGATCTTCTGACTATTTTTCCTCTCCCTCATCTGCTCTTACTGTCCAGTTTTACAAATATGGGGTCAGAATTTCCTCTTTCCTAGGTTAGTTATTGATTAGCTGTCTGAAGGGAAGCATAAAGCCAAATTTCATTCCACCTTTGCTCAAATGAACAATGTAGAGAACATGTTAAAGATTGTTTTCTGTGTATTGCTAAAGATGTATAGCTTCTTTACCTGCTCATCCTAAGTCAGGCTTGTGTGTTGTGAGTTTTCACATTGCTCCATAAATTTAAATGCCAGAAGAAACCTGTCTGCTCAGACACTCAGAGCTACTGCATAACACAGGTCACGGAATTTTACCCAGTAAATCAAGCAGAGGAAGAAATAATTCTTACCTCTAATGCGAGTGTTATCAAGCCCATGAACTTGTGACTAAACCAGTGTATATCTTATTGAAAGACATTTGGTCTAAATGTAAGGCCTCCAGGAGATGATTAATCAGCTACATCCTTTAATTATGTTGCAACCGTTAATTACTCTTGCTGTTAAAAGTTGTCTTGCTTCCAATCGGAACGTGTCTGTCTCCATGGAGACATTCTTCTATGGAAAGAATAGGGCACGGTGACCTCTCTCTTCACAGAGGTTTTTATTTGTTGTCTTTCTTTGTAGATTGTTTGTCTTAATCTCAGGCTACAATCATCCTGACTGATGGATGCATCCTGATAGCTTGGTGTAAATACAGAGCTCCTCTTATCAATGCAAAAACTGTGCTTTAGATTTACATGAGTATGAGGGCTATCAAAATCTGGTTCTTGCAGTTAACATGCTGCTTTTTATGGCTGGAAGAAATCCTTGCCTGTAAAATGTGCTTCAATTTGGCTTCTTCTGGACCAACTTAGTAAAGGTTTCCAGTTTTGATTTCCATTCGACTTGGCTATCAGCCTCAGGCAGAGGGAGGTGTTCTTGCCAATAGCATAGATTTCACCTTCATAAAGACATATTGAAGAAGAAATTAATCTTTCTCAGGGAGAAGCTTGCCTGTTACTGATACTAACCTGATTTTATTATGCTTTGATGTCAGGGAGCAATTACTCGGCCGTCAGTACTGATGGCTTAAGGAACCTGCTGAAAAGAGAGATTGACCCCTTTATTTTATTACTTTATTTTCTGCAGGTGATTTCTTTGCATCACTTACTTAACGCTTTGAAATCTGGGATTCTGAGCCAAAGACTACTCAAGGCAGTCCATGACACCCTCCTGCCTTCGTTCTCAGCAGCTCCTAAACACACACCCACATTCTACGCAAGCCCAAATCAGTTACTTTATGTGCTCCAGGACTTGGGATCTTTGACATGTGTCTGTCTCTGATTAAGCTTGACCAAAACAATCATATTTGGCTATGCATATTTTTCTTCTTAATAAAACCTGTTTAAAATACCAGAATAATGAAAATTGTAACCAGTGCTTTAAAAATCTGATTCTACTGACCTGGGATACAGTAGATAGCATTGATTAGTGACAGAGATGTTCAGAATCAATATACTTTGTATTCACACTTACCCAAACACCTCACGAGGAGAGGACGACCTTAAAAATCATCAGCATACTGGTTATAGGATCCTGCACTGGAAAGGGTATAGAGCTATTTTGATTTATTATACTCTTCAACTTCATCCCACCTAATTCCATGCTTTCTCTCCATGGAGATGAGCTATTTGATATTGACTCACATATGTGACATCCAGGGAATTTGTGAATTGAAGGGAGAGGAGGGTCTTGGCTGACTTCTGCCAACCTTGCTCACATAACATCTTAATTCTCTAAAAATTTCAAAGGTATTCAGTGAAATATCACTCCTTGTTGAGACTGAACAAGCCAGTCTGCAAATGGGTCAACTTTTAGCAGCAACAGTTAAAAAGATGCCTAGAGAAACAGGAATAGCCTCACAGCATGTAAATGAGTCTGTTTGTCCCAGGTTGTCAGGTCTGATAGCATCTCACAGCTCACATTTCAAGGGAATCCCATGGATAACCTGTACCCTTATTGGTCTTCCTCTGGTTTCTAAGTGGTAGAAATCCTCTGGTGCCAAGGTGTACTCAGACATAGCATGCATGCAAAGACAGAGGGGGAAAGATGCAGGGAGTAGTACATGTCCTGAAGCATGCCCTGAGAGAACTGAGGTGACCCCAAAGTCTGTTCTGCCTGTCGGTTCATCAAAATCTCCATTTGATTTAATATTTTCAGATTTCTGTGAAGTATGATCATTCTGACTGTTAGTTCTCAATTTTTGACCCCAGTGTCTAAAATAAGAAATAGTGTATGGAAGGTTTTTCAGGTCTTCCCTACCCTTATGTAAGGCTTCAGGGAAACATGAACATAGGGAAGTCAGGAGGACTTAAGATACTGAGCATTTCACAGGTTAGATTGTTTGAGGCCTCTGCATTTGGTAGTGGTGGAGGTGAATGGTGAACCTGAGGAGGAAGCTGGGCTCAGTGAAACTTTCCCTGATTCCCTCCGGAAAATAGGAGTGGTGAACTCTAGGGCTCCAGGGAGTGTTTGCAGAACAAGGTGGAGTCATCAAAGTGTTTTTTGTTTTGTTTTGTTTTTTTTTTTTTTTTTTTTTTTTGTTGGTTGGTTGTTTTTCTTTCTTTGCAGCACTGACACTGCAATCCAAGTTGTTTTGTGAGCCCTGGAACTAAAAAGGTCTGATTTTCCCTCCAGATATTTGTTTTTCCCTTAACTCCTCCATCTCACTAGCCCTGGTTTGGTACCCAACCAAGTGTCAGACGGTTCCTCCATGCAGGTGGGAGGTAGGGCATGGAGTGTTATCTGCAGGTGCTGCTGAACACAGCAGAAAAGGGCTGAGCTCTGCCTCCCTTTCCCTCGGCAGAGGCAGCGATACAGGCAATTCTCCTCTACTCTGACACTAGTTTTTGTTTCATGAAATTTGTGGGAACACTTAGCATCTTTGTGACTTCCATCTTTTTTTATTTTTTCGCATGTGGCTGAAATTGGCCAAGAGGTAATTAGAAGGGGATTAACAAATACATTATGTCTTCTGAAGAAAGAAAGCTATAGGTATTAGAAACTCTTTCTGGGGACAGAATAAAAACTAAAAATATGTATCTTTTCAGAAAAAAAAAATGAAATTTTGAACTTCAAAGATTTTTTTGAAAGTGGTGCCTCAGATGGGAATAACAGGCTTAAACTCTTCCACTATTTTAATTCATGTAATACTAGTGCAACCTTTAAGCCTTAATTGTGTTTCATTTTTATGGTCACCTAGTATCATCTCTGGGTACCTATAGGACAGATCTTTGTGTTCATAATTTCTGCATCAAGTCATACATTTTGTTATCAGATAAAGCAAAATTACTCACAAGAGTAAGGCAGCAAGCATTTATGTGGCTTTTTATATCTCAGAAAACACGCGTGTTAATAAAAAAAGCATTGCAATGCCAAAAGATTATTTTGTTTCTTAAACAGTTACAAACAAACACATCATTGGGGAAATTATTGATACAGAACTGCATTTCATTTAAGCACTTCAGAAATTAAAAACATAAAAACTGTGTTTTTTTAATAAAACAATACTGAAACAATGTTGTTGGTGGGTTTTTATTACACATATAAAGGACCTGTCAAGCTAAGACTTACAGTGAGGGATATTCTACCACTTCTCTTCACGTCTACCTGTTCCAATCTTTATTTGGTCTCATGGTGAAGAATTTTTTTTGTGTGTACAGATGGAATTTCCCCTGAAGCAACTTATTCCCCTTGTCCCATCACATCGATTGCTGTGGCAAGAGTACTGTTGTCTACTCAGTAACGACCTTTTAGGTGCTATAAAACAGCGATTAGATCCCTCTGACCTTTCTCTTCTCTAGACTGAATAAACCTACTTCTTTCAACCTTTCCTTATATATCGAGTTCTCCAACTTCCAGTCATATTGGTAGCCCTCCATCGGATGTGCTCTGATTTTTCATTTTTTCTTGAACTATGGGGAACCAACACAGGATACAGCCAACAAGTTGTCTTCCATCTCTGATGTCATTCACAGGCACCCTTTTTTGAACATGAAAATGTCACATGTTTCAGCCTGGGGAGAGACAAGATTGATCCATCTTTCCTCCCTTTTCTCCCTTTCCTCTATTCCTATCTTTCTCTACTTGAATATTTTGGGGCCTGTTTGATTTGTACTTTATATCATACTCCAGGGGGACTAATTGTAGAAAATACAAATCCAAAACAAAGCAAAGTGTATTTTACCTTACTTCTACCAATTTATCTTTAGAATCATTTCCATTTTTTGTAACAAAAATGGGGACATTTTCCATGCAACTTGTTTCAAGGTTTGTTGCACTGGTATTTATCACATTTTTTTCATCACAGTAAATACATATACATCTAAGGTATTTTTGAGTTTGTTCAGAGCTCACATATATTGTGAGGGAAGGCAGTGGTATCATAATAGTCTGATCTTCAGTGGAGTGTATTTAGTGAGAGCTGAAAGTGGCACTTTCTGGAGTAGAAGCCATAAGAATTAGTTGAACAAAATCTTCCTTATTGTAGGCTTGTAGAATTATTTTCCTGGATCATGGTTTGTCTGTTCCAGGATACTATTTATAAATATTGCTAATAAATGTATCAGAAGGCAAAAGAAATTAAGTCATGAACAAAAGCAGCCTACCTGTCGTATTGCATTTCGGTTGTGGTTTGCAGTATCTCTTCTGTTTTCAAAACACAGAATCTTACAGAATTATTTCATTGTTTGGTCACAGAAGAATCTGTCCCTGCACACCCCCTGCCCTCCCTTCCCCCCGCCCAGCTATTCTAACCATTTCCCAGTAGAAAATTTTGGCATCAATGACTTTTCCCATGCAAGCCCCTTGCTGGGATGCACTTTTCTATAATTAGGAATCACACTTACATGTCTCTTGATTTTGTTTAACAAGTATGAATGTACTCATTTTTGCAGAAACAGAACAGATGAATTGCTTATTATTTCGTTTCCCACTTAAATACTGTAGCATCACAGACATGAAAAGCAGATTAATATCTTTGCACTGATATGCATGATGAATTTCTCAGAATGTACTGAATTACTGAATGGTGTTGTATCGAGTCATGATCTCAACCAGTCATCAGTAAAGTGCGGTGGCTTGTATGTCTTTCATTGTTTATGTACATTATGCTTTGTAACCCAACTGTATGCCGGAGGTCTCTATTTGCAGTGCTTACTGAGTCAGTGTAACAGGTCCTTTCCTCTCTAGAAAGAACCTGGACACTCAGCTCATCACTGCTTGTAGAGAGGAGAAAGAGTGAAAACTCATATTCATTTTAATGTTGTTACTAAAACTGAGCATGGAGGTTTAAACTACATTTCTTCCATTTTTTCTGCCTTTCTTTGCATTGCACACCCAATGTGTCTGCCAGGGTGACAGGCAACATCTTTTCAGACAGGTTGAAGGTGGCAGATGTCACCTCCATCTAACCCCCAGTTTCCACATTCCAGGGCCTAAAAGCGACGTCAGAAAAGGAGATAAAGAATAGTGGTGTTGATGTGTCACAGCAGACACATCTACGCATTAGAGTAGATTAGAAGACCTATCCAAAGACCACTGACAAGATACTTTGACCTCATCAGGCTTTGGGTTTGCCCTCTGCCCTCACAATACTGTCACTGTGATGTTGTGCTGAACTCAGTACAAACCTCATACAACATTCCTGAGGATGTTAGGAATTTCTCTTAAAACAAACATCCCTTCCCTTTTAAGCAAGGCTTGATTTAGGTAGTTGTGTGACCTGGCTGTGTGCTGTGTGAAACAACCATTTCTCTCGCTGGCCTCTGGAGTGCACTGCTTTTGATGTGTTCACCCATTATTTACCGAATTAGTGGAGTGATATTTGACAACATTTGGATGATGGCAAAGAAAGAATCACAAAGATTAAATATGACCTTTTAAAAGACTCTGTGAGCAAGATAGGCACCCATGGGTTAGTGCTAAAAGGGACTAAGAGCCATCAACATCCTGTGAAATCCCTGGGAACGAAGAGAGCAAAGCTCTCTTCTTTACAGCAAGTGCTTGGCACTGGCCAAGACATTGTCCAAGGTAGGGTTTCCCCATGATTTCTACACACACCTACTGGCTCCTTTTGTGTAGACAAAGCTGATTGGTCTAGAAAAATGTAATGTAAAAAAGAAAAACAATTTTTCTGAGAATTCAAAAATTTGGATTAGGCAGAAGTTTGAAAAAAATCAGATATACTTAAAACTAACTGTTATTCTTATTTCTTAAAAAGGATTGTATGCAGCCACCCATTTCTCAAGCACAGGAAACTGTGTTTCTTCATGATTCTGTTTGAAGAGACTCTGTACCTTGAAATCAGCCTGCTGGTTTGCTTCTGACTGTGCAGTGATATTCTACATCAGACTTCTGCCTTAAATAAGGTCAAAAAAAAAAAAAAAAAAGATGCCCTGTGCCAATACTTGACATGTGAATACAAGACTCCTGTCAGCACAGATGCCAGTCCCAGCTGCATAGCTCAGCTGTTCTTGCTGATGGATGCCAAGTGGTGTAGTGGAACAACATATAAATTAAGATCCTGCATATATGAATTAAGTATTGATGAATGGAACCATCCCTATGAAGCTCCCACTTTCTTCTAGATGATGTATCCATTTACATTTAAACAGTGCTTAGAGTTTAGCTGAGGCTCTGACATCTTTTTAATTTAAGGAACTGCTCATGCTGTCCTGAATGACATGACAGGGACTGTTTGGGGTACCCTTTTGAGTAGTCCTACCACCCAGATCTTTGCCAGCTCCATCCCAGTTTCAGCCGCCACTGCAGGCACTCCCCTGGCTCCCAGCTGGATACTGGAGGAACTGGCACCTGATTTTCATTGCATGTGGTGAACAATTTCCTGAGTGTTTGCCTCTAGGGCCGTACTGCCAGGTATCAATTCACAGTGCTGCAAACTAAGATGAGAGAGTCGATAAGATGTTCCCCATTAATTGCTGTTGTGCATTATTGATGCTGAATATCGTCAGAATGATGTTAACATAATTCCGCTCTGCTCCAGTGTGCTGGACCAGTCGGTGTAACACCAACAGTGACTGTACGCTGTATCAGTCAGCCCTTGTTTTTTTTCTTTCTTTCAAGTTTAGTAGTTAACTCTGCTTCTGCTTATGGATGCTCACGTGTTGCTCACTGGAATACTGCTCTGACATTCAGCAGTCACTCAAACACCTGGCGCTGAACACATGTGATAATCTGTGCAGTACTGGGCACTGCTGGATAATTCCAGATAGAAGAAAATGGCTTTATTTCATTGTGGGGCTGTTAGGAAAACTGCTACTCAATTCAGGGAGTTTTGGAGACCCTCTAACATGTCCCTTACCCTGAGGTTGCTATCCATGCATTTTACACATTCTTTTTGATAGGTTTGGTTCAGTTGCATAATTACAATTCAAAATAGCAAACCAGAAGCTGAAAGACTGGAGAGGGGAAAGAAAAGAGATCTGAAAAGCCTGGAAAACTTCCACTGACACAGGACCAGCTGAGATGAAATCTCCAGCAGCAGGGACAGATGGTGAGTGCAACACTGCCATCTCTTGAATACCCTTTGCAAGATCTGGTTTTCCACTGATTTCTTTTACTCAGTGAAGCCCAGTTAGGGTTGCAACTCCACCACATGCATCCCTACATGCTGGGTGCCTCAGACTCCCTCTCGAAGGCTAAGTAATCTAATTGAAGTCCAGATACACTGAGAAAGGAAAACAAAGAGCAAAGAGGCAGCCAGCAAATAGGAGGAAGCTGACGGTAGTCTGGTTGCAGTGTTATGTGAAACAAGGATTGTTTCTTAAATCTTTTTTTTTGTAGGTTTGAAGTTTTAGAGTGTTCAAGGATAAGGAGACCATTAGTTCGTCTAGTCTGATGACTCCTTATTGCAGTGTATTCAGGGTTTTTTTGCACTGGACCTTGGAGCTTGTTATGAACTAAAGAGGAGCTTCTAGAAAGGTGTTAGAGGCTGAACTGAAAAATGAACAGATTGAGAATCTCTTGGTGGTTTGAGTTACCCTCGTTCTTAGAAATGCATATGTAATCTGCAGTTGGAACATGTCCAGCTACAATTCACAGCTACTGCCTCCTTATGCTTTTCATTGCTAACGTTGCAAGTACCTGGTATTTTTGTCTCTGTGAAAGTATTTAGCATTACAGCCATGCTCTCAATGTAGCTTTTGCAAACTGAACATGTACTTCAGAGGAAAAAAAAACAACTAAAATCAAACAACAGATACAAACATACCACACTATTGCAGCCACCCTACTGCATAGTTTCTGACGTAGTAGTCATTGCCCACTTTAAGGTTGATATTCTTCAAAAGATACTTTCTGTCCTCTGTCATACTCTGATCATAATAAAATAACTACTGTGATGATACTTAAAATACTGGCATATGAATTCAGCAGTCCTTGGAAGGAACGTCTCAGTTTGATACATTAAAGTGATTCCTTAGGCTCTCTGCAGATTCAGAAGCAGACTCTGAAAATACTCTTTCAGTCTTTAACAGCTGGAAACCATCTTCTAAAAATGAAGCAAAATTTTAAAATGCAGAGACTCTGGCAAATGGCTGAAAAGCTTCTTGAAACACGTACCCTGAGCTAGTCCCTCACTTTCCCCACAAGGGCAGAACTTTCAGTTTGGGAAATACTGTGTTAGTTAGAGTAAAACTAATATCACAATTTTATTTTTTTATACAAATTAATGAACTAAATCATCTGTCAGACTTCCCTAGTCCTCATGTAAATACATTAAGGCTGTATGCAAAAGAGAAATCACATACAATAACTGTCAGTTTATCTCTTTACTTCATTCCAATTTATATTGTTTAGGAAGCTTGGGGGGGAAAAATCAAAATACTTTTCTCAGTGAATTTAATTTACAGTCTTTAATTCTCACATCCTTTTTGTCTCCCAAATCTCATAACTCATGATTTTTAGCATCCTAACAATTTCACGCCGCTTTAAAACTTGATCTGGTACAGTTTTATTCATAATCTTTAGTGATGAAATGACAACAACGTTCTCCTCTCTACATATCACAAAGGCGTGCTAAGTAACATTTCCCTAACATCATCCTGTGAGAGAAAACCAAAGATTTTGCCCGCAGTTCAGATTTTTCTTGGGTTTTCTTCAGTGCTTCTCATAATGGTTTCAGAATGTAGAATAGCTGCTTTGTGCAGATTCACTTCATACTGTATTCTCCCAAGCCATTAGTCATACAGTCATAGAGTCGTAGAATGATTTGGATTAGAAGGGAATCTGAAGACTGCATAGTTCCAACCCCCCTGCCATGGGCAGGGACGCGTTCCACTAGACCAGGTTGCTCACAGCCCCATCCAGCCTGGCCTTGAACACTTCCAGGGATGGGGCATCCACAGCTTCTCTGGGCAATCTGTGCCACTGCCTCACCACCCTCACCGTCAAGAATTTCTTCCTTATATCTAATCTAAATCTCCCCTCTTCCAGTTTAAAGCCATTGCCCCTTGTCCTGTCACTCCCTGGCCTTGTAAAAAGTCTCTCCCCAGCTTTCTTGTAGGCCCCTTTAGGTATTGGAAGGCTGCTCTAAGGTCTCCCCCGAGCCTTCTCTTCTCCCGGCTGAACAACCCCAACTCTCTCAGCCTGTCTTCACAGGAGAGGTGCTCCAGCCCTCGGATCATCTTCATGGTCTCCTCTGGACTTGCTCCAACAGGTCCATGTCCTTCTTGTGTTGGGTGCCCCAAAGCTGAAGGCAGTACTGCCGGGGGGGAGGTCTCATGAGAACTGAGTATGCTCACAAAATATGCAGTTGCCAACATTTTTGTTAGAAAGTAAAAAAACCCCAAACCAACCTGTAGATAGTCAATTTCTTAAGTAATTATTCAAAACAAACAAAAAACCTTTAAGCAGCACAAAATGCACATTTGTCTTGAAGGAATGCAAACTCCTACAGGGTGCTTTCTAGGGAGTAAGTAGGTTAAAAAACCATGTTCTTTGTACTTTCTTTGTCTGGATCCATATTTTCAATTCAAACATTTGTAGTTCCTTTTTGACTGATATATGGATTTTCTGTTCTGCCACCTGACTATAGAAGCAAAGAGACTTACAGTTCCAGGGTGGTGGATAATTTTCTCTATGCTTTTCACCCCTCCAGTCACAATAGCATGTCCATATTCATGCACTTAACAAACATGGTACCATGTAACAACCTTGTTAACACTTGTGCTAATTGGTCTAAGCTGATGACAAATTTTAGCATGACTCACAACTCTTCAGTAATATCTTCACTCATCTTTTGCATCCATCCATTGTCAGTGTGAAAACCAGATGGATTTAATAACATACAGGACATTTCATTATTTTTTAAGATTAAAAACAAAGTAAAGAAAGAGAAAACTCACTAAACCTCTAAGCTGTTTTTTGACAAGCAAAATCAAACTGTTCTTTGAGGAGTTTATTCATTTCTTTCACAAAAGACGTTTGATAAGTGAAATAAGCCAAACAAAAGCTATACCATATATGGTATTGGAAAAATAAGGTGAGCAAGGGAGAATTGCTACTGTCTGATGTTCTGCACCAAAATTCTCTTTGTACTGTTTCTCTTGAACATAATACTCTGGTGTTTGTATGGACAACTTGTGCATTAGTCAGTGGTACTTCCTTACTTCCCTGTAGTGCAGCTGAAAGGATGCTGAAGGCATGATAAGCTGCAGTTTTATTTCTTGGCAGGGTGAACAGTCATTACTGTGTCAAATTGTGCATGTTCTGATGTTCAGCTTGAGGAAGTGTAGTTCAGCTGGTATTGCTTGTCAGAATTCTTGGTAGTATTTCCCCAGTAGTGGGACTGATGGCGTAGAGTCACAATATTCATATTTGTAGAGGAAGATCGCTGGTACTAAGGACCAGATGTCAACACTGAAAGTGTCACCATTTTTTTTTAACTTGGAAGTAGCTCTCCTCTAGTCTTAAGGAGTTAATATCCATTTGTGCTGGTGTACAATAGGTGTGCTTTTGGAGCACACCTTCCAGTTTAGTTTCATTCAAAAGGAACCTAGTTGTCATACTCTCTGAGCATACCACCATGTAAACCAGACCACAATAAAAGAGGAAAATTTGGACATTTACATCAGAAGTGCACTTTTAGTCTGAACTAAATGTAGACGCACCCGTTATTTGCTAAGAAATATGTGCTACAAAATGAAAAAATACCCAATCGCTTTTGTACTTATTAAAGGTATTATTCAGAGAACAGAAAATGAGAGCCCTGGATTTCTTTTGTAAGCTGTCAAGCCAATCTTGCCAGCAATATCTATTCAGATGACTTTGGTAAACCAGCTTGACAAGATGTAGGGAAGTGAGAGCAGCACAGAATAAGTACCAGTGAATTTCTTGGCCTTATCCCCAGACTACTCTCATTCTGAATTGGCCTTTTCCTTTTTCTCCAAGGTTCAGAAGATGTTTAGCACAGCAGGACAGATGTGGGTATGCAAGAGAACTTGGCTGTCAGTAGTTATTCAGCTAAAAAAAAGTCTCAGGGAAGAGGTGATATATGATCTCTGATCAGTACAATTTGAGTTAGCTGTGTGATGCTTTATCAAATGATGGAATAAATTTATGTGGCAGACTACGAAGTCAGCTTTAAATTCTGTTGTGCATTCTACTTGCTTTCACTTTCCGTACTTAAAGTTTATGTTAATAAAACACTCTTGCAGTTAAGTCCTTGAATATTTCCAGGGATGGGACATCTACCACCTCTCTGGGCAACCTGTTCCAGTGTTTTGTCACCCTCATTGTAAAAAAATTCTTCCTTATAGAGAGTCTGAATCTACCCTCTTTTGCTTTAAATCCATTACCCCTTGACCTATTGCTAAAGGTCCTATTAAAAAGTCTGTCTCTATCTTTCTTATAAGCCTCTTTTAACTATTGAAAGGCCACAGTAAGGTCTTCCCAGAGCCTTCTCTTTTCCCTGCTAAATAACCCCAACTCAGCCTTTCTTCATCGGAGAGGTGTTCCATCCCTCTGATCACTTTTTTGAGTCAATGTAGGACATCTGAATCCACAAAGACAGACACAGACCAGGTCTAAGGGTGAGGAGCTGCTTGCTTGTTACCATATTATATTCCATAAAAATTCATGTGCTGCACCAAAAGGAAAGTGCATGTAGGGTACAGCCCCCTCAACTACTCTTTATTACCCTAGTACAACCATCCTTTTTCTGTCCTCTCCAGATATACAACTACTTGTCAAATGCTTCTGTGTAGTTCATCCTCATTTGGCAGAGTATTTGCTGAACGTTTGGCATGACAGAGAGAATGGAAAAATATACTCTCCCAAGGTTTCTTTTGGTAGTTTTGCCAAGCGAGGATTCAATGAATGAAGGGAGTGCCCATCTTTTGGCCACAGGACATATCTTGAGGCCCTTCCAGTTTTCTTTATTAAGTCTCTACTTCGCAAACTCTCATTAATTTAAGGAAAGCTTGTTGAAGTCAGTTAAAAAAATACAAAGCATGTACCTGGTGAGTTACCATTCAAGTATAATGCTTATAACCTGTTTCTGTCCCTCTTACACTTGCCAATTATTTTATGCTGCTTCTTGCAAAAGGTGCCCTACATTATCTTGCCTCTGTGTGCTTTATTCTTATATCCCTGGCTTGTACATGATGAAAGAAAATTCAAAATGTAGATCTTAATATGACAGGGTGAAAAAAGTAATTTTGCTGCTGGAAAACTGAATTGTTCCTGAACATAATCTGTGATATTGTAGTTTCCAAAGTAACAAAGGAAAACTGTTAAATAAATACATGGCTATGAGCATTGCTTTTAACGGACAATTGAACCATTATTTTAATTAGGTCCAGGAGATTAATTGAGCCAAGTTTATCAAAAATCATATGTAATTCTGGGGTGGCTGAGAGAGGTGTAGGGCTGAAAACTAGATGGGAGGAAAGGGTGGGAAAAGCAAGCACATTCTTTGCCCCAAAGCATAAAAAAGTTCTTGGATTTGCTGGTACCAGAACTTTGAAAGTATTGATCAGCAGTGGTGGAAGTTTATGTGTTTTTCTTGAAAGCTCCATTAGAGAATCTTAACTTTGGAGCCCTACATCCTGAAACACTTCTGAGACTGAAACTGATAAAAAAGGAGGGAATCACTACGCAAGGTCTATGTCTAAAGCATTAGTGTCTTCCTCTGAGAAGGTCACAACTGGATCTCTACTGTCAATAGAGAAACATAGGCACTTCCAGAATGACATTTATTTCATCCTAAAGTAGACACCTCAATGACATCAATGAATCTTGTACCAGAAGCATCTATTTTTCCCCCACTGACCTTAAAGGAAGTCTGAGGTGACAATCATGGCTATAGTTATATCACAGTTATGGAAAGTCAGGTCACTGTGTATGTGTATGTCAATAATCTAACTGACTTCTTGAGTGAAAGGGTAAACAGTAGTAGAAAAGTTGTCATTCCCATGCCTGTTTCTCCTTGTTGAAGAGATTTATTCAAGCCTGGCATTCATTTTGAGTTGCAAGTTCAGCTTTCCTTGCCTGTTAGTCTTACTTGCCTATCTTGGCTCCACGATGAAGCCTCACAAATGCCAAATAGAAGAGAAAAATCACTTCCTTTGATGGGTATGCTTGTGTTCCTGCAGCTTAGGATGTGATTAGATTCCATCACTGCAAGAGCACACTTGATATTTAACTCTTTGGTCACCTAGACCCTCAGGTCTTTTTCCTGCAGAGCTACTACCTAGCCAGTCAGTCCCTAGATATATGATATCTGATCATCCATCCTGTTAAACAGTTATCAAACTCCCTGACCTGGTCAAATGCACACTTTTACAGAAAGTTCAGGACATGGTCGAGTAGTCAGGGTAAGCAGTCAGACTACAGCCACCTTGTTTTGGAAGGTAAAAGATAGGGAAAAAAGCTGCTTTGTGATGGTTTACCCAGTGAGAAAGAAGGATCCAGGGCACATCTAATTTCAGTATCAACATAAGCCTGGGTTACCTTCCAGCCCTGGGACTCTGTGGCCCTGGTTTTGTTTAAACGCTTTACCCTCTGTCATGTTCTTCCCTTCTCCCTCCTCATTATAGCTGATCCTAGTTAACTACCGACTTACTGATTGCTTTGCCTTTGAGCCTTCTTTACAGAACAAATCGAATTTTGTAACAGGTGCTGACACCAATCATCTCAGCTGTAGTACAGTGATTCAGCATAAGAAATAATAGATCCCAGTTTTAAGAGCAATTATGATTCTGTCTCCAAGTAGCACTTAGATCCAGACACAATGGATACTTTAGAAGTAAATAAGACAGTTAAGCTGAAAGCTGCCTGACACATTTGCAAAATAAAACTTTAATTTTGTCGAGGATTTTCAAGGGAATGTAAAGGAGTTAAGTGCTCGGTTCCCACTGAATTTCAAAGGTACCGATTTCCCTGGTTCTTCTTACCCCTTCATAAACTCCCAGCCTCTATCTGTATTTTGCAAATTTTCCTGTCTCAAATGTCGTTCCCTTTCTGCTTTTGTTCTTGACCCACAAAGGAAAGATTCCATTTCAATTAAACTCAAAAGAACTCAATTTCCACCTTTCAGTTTTACAAAGACTTGCAATTCTTTTGGTTTTTTTATCAGTTTTTTGAACTAGACTAATTCAAGCAGAATGTGTTGCAGAGATACAAATATGCAACTTTTATGGCAGTCTGAGAATTTCAGACTCAGTGAAACCTACCTAGATTACAGTCTGTCATCAAAACTTGTCTAAGATTATGCACATTTTTTTGATTGAACTCTAACAAGATGAGAAAATCAGCTTTATTCGCTTATTTGCTCTGTGCACATTTTTCAGTTTATACTTACTCTAAATTCCATGAGTTATACTTGCAAAATTTTCACAGAATGCTTACATTCAAAATTTTAAACCCACAATTCATGTGATTCTGGCTGCATTTCCTGCACTTGCATTGGCAATTTACTCATCAATTTCTAATTTACGTGAGTCTTAAAGGCCACTGTAACACTCCTACAGATAGTAAAACATTGTGATACTATGCAAATGGAGCTTGCGTAAATATCTTAGATAAAACATATGGAAAATAACCTTTCATCTGATTTCTGTTAATGAAGTTATTGATATGTAACTGCTTAAGTGCGGAATGATATAAAGGAGTTCAAATATCTGAAAAGCAGTTTATATGCTACTAGGGATGCTTCACTGTGAAAAGGTAGCATGTTTGAATCTGCCAGAATGAGGATATGTCCTTATGTTGGTAATGGGCCCAAACAGAGAGTAATTAGTATTTAGAGCCTTTCATTTATATGTATACTTACTAAACACTTAATATACTAAAATACTAATACAAGCTCTGATAATGTCAGTTACTTAAATCTCTTCAACCGCAAGAGAGACGTGCTTTCAGAAAAGGGAATAAATGCCTGTTGTCACCAGGAGCCAAACAAATTACACATCATTAACACTGTTTAATCTTTTTCTTTGTAGCTTTGTACAGCATGCAATCAATTTTAGTCCATAATTTTCGCCTTGTCTTTAAAGTCATAGTAATATTTAATCAGAGTTGCAAGACCAGGGGAAAAAATAACTACGTAAAATGTGAATGCTGAGTTAAATAGGAAAAAAATAGCTGCAAGAAAAGAGAGGCAGCTTATTTTTATCCAGTTAGAAAATACTTTGATGTCAAAAACCTTTACAGTTAAAATGCTTAGTATAGGCAGCCTATTGAAAACCAGGTTCCTGTTTGGTGTAAACAAATTCAGGATTTTAAAGTTGATGGTCATTGGTGTGTTTGCTTTGCTTTGATGTTGCAACATAGACTCTGAGGTAAAATTTCTGACTGCTTTTTCCCTATAGAGTCAGACTTCTAGAAAGGAAATTCAAATTCTGTCTGACCTGTATATCATAGCACCTTGAGTAGAAGTAACTCTGACTATGGGAATTATTTTCTGTCAGAATGAAACAAAGTTATATCAGTCCAATTTGTGGCTAATGTGAGAAAAGACTTATTCAAAGACTTCAAGTTATAATGGATTTGTTGCTTCCTTTTGATGCTTGTTGAAGTTGCTAATTACCTTCAGTATTAAAAGTATACTTCTTATTTCCAATTTGAATTTTGGAAATAACACTGAGAGACATTAAAGCTTGCCAGGCACATGACAGCTAATTCCATGACCTCTAACTTCATGGTTTCACCTTGGTACATCATTTTCAACCACTGAAGTCACCTCCTACTGGTAACTTCTGTACCCTAGTATACAAATTTTCCCCTCGCGTAATCTATACAACTTAGATGCTTCAATCAGGATTCTTAAAAATGCCTACGTTTACAAAACCTTTTTGGTTTCCAGATCTTTTTAGTTCTATCTTCAAATGAGATTAAGCTGGGAACTATCTTTATATGCAAGGAAAATTCCATTGATGAGTTAAGGGAATAAAGATAGTACTAATTGGTTGCATAATATTAAAGTATCTGGAATGTACATGAAGTCTCAGGCTGTTAATTAAGATAAATCATGAAAATAGTCATACAGACTATAATTTCCATGTAGATTTTAAAAGCAAGAAAATTATCTTGTTGAAGGAGAAATATATGATAATAAATTCATCCGAGAATCTGATTCTCTGCTAGTTCCAAATCATCTGCCAGTGGCACATACGTTTTGGGTTCTCAAGACCTCCTTCTATCCCCAGTATAGTGTTTCTATGTTTTCTACACAGACAGTGATGGTCACTTCTAGAGGGTAATTCAGAAAACAGCATGAGCAATAATTGTGTTACTGTTCTGGATAATTTATTAAGAATCTACCATTCTTCCAGTCTATGTTTATAAACTCTAATCACATGTATCTGAGTCATTTATACCTTACTTTTACTTACATTTTATTCATGAGTGGAAGGTAGTCACTGCCCTCAAGCTGATTGTTAGGAAGTGTCAATTATGATCACAGAACCACAGACTGGTCGGGGTTGGAAGGGATCTCTGGAGATCATCTACTCCAACTCCCCTGCCAAAGTAGGTTCACCTACGACAAGTTGCACAGGATCTCATTCAGGCAGGTTTTGAATACCTCCAGAGAAGAAGACTCCACAACCTCTCTGGGCAGCCTGTGCCAGTGCTCTGCCACCCTCAAAGTACAGAAGTTCTTCCTCATGTTCAGGTGGAACTTCCTGAGTTTCAGATTGTGCCCATTGCCCCTTAACCTGTCACTGGGCACCACTGAAAAGAGTCTGGCCCCATCCTCTTGAAGCACACCCTTAAGGTATTTATAAGCATTGATGAGATCCCCTCTGTCTTCTCTTCTCCAGGCTGAACAGACCCAGTGCCCTCAGCCTTTCCTCATAAGGGAGATGCTCCAGTCCCCTCATCATCTTTGTTGCTTTCATGTGTTTAATCAACAAATGCTGAAAAATAGATAATATATCAGAAAACAGGATCAGAAAAATCCACATGTGGTTATGTCTAGTCCCCTGCATTTTTCCTAGCTCTGTTGTTGCTTTCTCACCACTGATTAATCTCACCTGTTCTTCAGTTTCTCTAGGAATAGAACTTCAACTACATCCCTTGGAAATCTATTCCACTAACAAGCTGTTATCACTAGGATACATTTTGATGCTTATATAATTTCCAGCCCTTCCCTAAGACTTATACATCACCGATATGTTGTAATGACTACTGACAAGACAAAGTTGTACAAACCCCACCGGGATTAGGGAGCTGCAGTACTAGATGGTATTAGGGTAAGAAGAAAAAAAATCATGCATGCCTAGTTAAGCCTCACATGGATTAATGTAGGTCTCATACTTTTCTAAGCACACTTAACAAATGCCCACTGGCTTATACGTATCTACTCTTCTAACTGATACGCATTTATACAGCCATTTCTTCTGAGAGACTCCAAGTGTTTCAGCAATTAAGCCTGACTATTTGCCTGTAAGACTGACAGGAACAACACTGCTTTTAATGCACAGATGAGAAAGAAAAAGCATCAGATAATGTTTTGCGCTGGTAAGAAAACAATTTCAGTAAGCTAAGAGAGATTTCAAGTAAGGGTGATTTCATTGGGCTAGTGAGGTTCCTGAACTCACTGGCTCTGCTCTCATCTCTCACCGCAGGAAGACACTGAGGGGGTAGATTTGTTCTCCCTCATCCTTCCCTTCTAGAGGCAATGGTGCTGTGATTCAGCTTCAGACATATGTGCCCTGTGCCTTATTAGGCCAACTTGTGTCTCTGGGCCTATCTTCT
>NW_009593995.1:7562-12004 GCF_000690535.1 Cariama cristata | reverse complement strand
AACCTTGTATGCTGCATGAGGCCAGATCTTCCCCCTCTCCTCCCATACAAATACATGTCTCCAGGGCTGTTCTAGCCTTCCCATCTCCGATATCATATAGTCCTTTTATATCCAGTATTCACAAACTCTAGCCCTTGTACCATCCCCGCATCCTCATTTCCATCACATCCAATCTCACTCAAACACAGTTCCAATATCTCAGTTCCCATTTAACATCTTCCATATCCTTCATGTCCCAGTAGTATCACCTCAGCCTTCTCACCTTAGTACTCACTGTCCTCAGATCATACTATTCCACTATCCTTGCCCATTCACCATTCTCCATAGCCCAGTTATTTTCCTACCCAAAGGTCCCTTCAATCTCAACATTATTCCGCACAATCACAGCTATCAGTGACCATCATGACAACTTCATAGCCCCTTTAACTGCACTCTAAGCTTCATCCAGCTGTAGTAAGACTCCAGTCATTCAACTCCCATAACAGTTGCAAGACTATCCTGGTCAGCCCCATCATCCCTAATGCCTGCGCCCACTCTCTCTCTTTTCATCATCTTCACTGCCAAAATTTAACTCCCAGCACCATCTCTGTCACTTTCTCCAGCTTTCTCCACTCTCAGGAAGGCACATGGAATACTCTCTCAATAGTAATTTACACAGGAATCATAATTATTGTATGTCTCCAATCTAAAGCTCATTGACTATGTCGCACAGAAAATGTGTGCCACTTTAAAAATGCCTGTTACAGCTCTCTGTTTTGAGAGGTGAAGAAAATTGCTGATTTTCTCAGCTACACGCCATTCAAAGAGACAAGCAGAGCAATTCACTGGTTATTACACAGAAAAATTAGTTTCCTGGATCACAGTTTACCATTGCTGGAAAATTGATGATAGTACATTAGTGGAATTTTTTTAAAGGTAAAAAAATGTTTTGTGTTCAGCTGAAAGCTGAGAGAGAATCTCTGACCATCATGGTATGTTTTCCACTTTTTTAGTATGGTCTTTCTAAACACCATCTTTTGGCTGCTGAAGGTGAAAGGCTACAGAGGGTGGATGGATGCTTGGTCTTAGCCAGTATATCTGAATGACTATGTATTTCAAAATGTTCAAAAATATTTCAAAGAGGATATTCAGTCCACATCCTCTTGCTATTTGAAGATATACCTTTCAGACACTTAGATCTGTAGATTTGCATCATTGAATTATCAATTAAATGATTACTGTCTGTCCACCCGCTTGAAAGAAAGGCCAAAATGAGTTGAGAACCTGGATACTATCTGCATTTAGATCAGTATGTCTATTCTCCAAGTAAACTACAGGGGAAAACTTTATGAACTAGATTGCTACCCACTGATTGCAAGAAGTACTTGACTAAGAATGATTTGAATTTAGATGAGGGTGTTTTGGTCCATAATTGAGGAGCTGTACAGTGAGCTTGTCTCTTACATTGAAAGTGCTTTGTGTGACAGCCTGTGGGTGGTCCACAGTGTAGTGATTGAATTTATGCACAAACCTTAATATGGCACAGAAGGAAGAAACTGTCATTGTGTTTTGCCGTTAAAGGTTGTATTATTGGAAGAAGCAGCGCTTTCATATGTTGGCAATATAGACAAATTCTTCAGCCAAACTCCCGATGAACTCAGTGGCAACTTTGCTAAGTGACAGCTGAGAAATGCAGTTGTATGCTGTCTCACTGACAAACACATACTTATGAAATAAGGAATTCAATCACTGTGGCAATTTTTATTTTATCCCCTGAGGGTTCATTACTGTACAAGAATAAAACCACCATAGAAATCATGCTTCTTTTGACGTATCTGTGCATTCATATTTGTCCCATCCCTGATCATATGAGGAGAATGAACTGAACATTTGCTGGGCCAAGAATCCTTTTTTGCGGGCATAACAAATGAACTATCCACAGTCAACAGGTCCTATGATATGCTTTAAAGTCTATGAGTGCTTATTCCTGATTTTGTTGAAATCAATGATGAGCCTCCTTTTGCTGTCAGTAACTCAACGAGACCCCCAAGTGCTGTGCATGAGCCATATCATATGGAAAGCTGGAAATCTGAAGCATGGTAAGGAGCAAAAGAAGAAGGAAGAAGTTATTCTGGGTTCATTAAGCCTCAATAAAACTCCTTTGTGTTACAGGATTGCTACATGGGTGAAAGGAATAAATTATTTTCTTTGATCCTTGTTTTTGAATCATTGACACAGCTAATCTGAATCTGTTACCATAACCATTACACTTCACTGCCTGCTGCCCAAAATTTATTTCTAATTGAGATTTTGCCTACCTAAAGGTACTTGTCAACCAGGTAACTTTCTCCTGTCTGACTTCCTGCTGGTATTCCTTTTGGCCTGCTCATCATCTCTGTCTGGCTCCACAGTAAAACAGGAGGAGAACTGAGACACAACATTTTGTAGTGAGCTTTTGTGTACAGTTCTCTTTCAGTGGAAGTAGGGTGGTTGCCAGATGTAGCTGGCAGTAGCCCTGTTCAGGAACAGCCTGTGTGATAGAAAGGTACTTCCATGGTGATTTCCCTCTGTGTGTGAAAGGGTGGTTAAGAAGAGAGAGGATAAAAAGAAACAGATATGGAGGATGGGATTTAGTGGCATAAACAGGGTTCTGGTTGCTACTGAGGTATCCTAGGGCATGCAGTGCACCTTCATGGGGCACACAGATATATTGCAAGAGCTACAGGGGACCCACTCCACTCTAGAGCCAAATTGGATACTATCTTCAGTTTAACATTGTGTTATGGGCGAAAAGGGAACATAGCTGATAAGTCTCTAGAGCCAAATTGGATACTATCTTCAGCTTAACATTGTGTTATGGGTGAAAAGGGAACATAGCTGATAAGCAGAGCTCCAAACACAATATTGGTCTAACTAAAGTAGTAGCTGATCTTCATTGAGAAGAAAGTGTATGAGTCTGCATGTACTTGTGTGTACATGGAGTGTCCTACCATAATGTGTCACAGCCCTCATTCTTCACCAGGAGGAGTGTGATGGAGATGGCAGGGATTTCTTCTGTCACTTTTTTCTGGTGTTGCATCTGATTTAGGTTGGTTTATGTCTTCATTGAGAAGAAAGTGTATGAGTCTGCATGTACTTGTGTGTACATGGAGTGTCCTACCATAATGTGTCACAGCCCTCATTCTTCACCAGGAGGAGTGTGATGGAGATGGCAGGGATTTCTTCTGTCACTTTTTTCCGGTGTTGTATCTGATTTAGGTTGGTTTATATGTTTTTAACACAATCTGCCTACTAGCTTTTTCCTCACTGAATTGCAGTTCCATATCATACTCACTTTTTTGTTCTCTTTGTTATTCCTGAAACTGGTTTTACCTGACTCACAGGGTTGTATGCACTCAAGGACCAGTAATTGCCCACTGTATTCATATTTTCATTCTAGGGTTATAGACAGTTCTTTCTACACAGGAAAGCTGCTTGTTTCTACTATCTATTAATTGACACTAGGGGTTACACCACACGACTTTACAAAGCCAAACTAAAATTGAAACAAGTTCAGGCAATTATCAGCTGACAGCTACACTACTGTTATCACAGCTAAGACAAGCTAAAATCAGCTCAATCCAGGGCAAGACCCTACACTGTTAGGCCAATAAAAAGACTGTAATCGCAAATCTGTATGTACAGGGCTACAGTTTCACAGCTACCAAAATAACACTATGAATCTGCATTCAGGCAGCTGCATCCTTCCTTATCTAGGAAATTAGTCCACTTACATGATCATGAAAAGGATGTGAATGTGCCTCACTCGTGACAGGCAATCCTGCTTCTCTTTACAGTCCAGACTATCATGGGAAAGAGAACAATATGTTAGGGAGAGTACAGAATAATTTGGATTAGTTTGCTTTCTTTATAAATCTTACGTACACCTCAATCTGTCAGTCTGATATAACCCAGTTTGAATTCATACAGATAGACAAAAAAGACTTGTCAACACCAGGCATGAATGGTAAAACAACAACAAGAATAGAGAGCATCCCTTTAAACAAATAACCATGGAGGTGGCTGATCCTAACACTGCTGATAATGGCTGATAAGAGGAAGAGCACTGGTCTTTGGAGAGGAAAGGAAGGAAAAGGTGTCAAATCCTGTCCAGCAGCTGAGGAACAATTTGCGAAGATCTGCAGTTCACAAATAGCTGCTGAAACTATAGTCAAACGGAAGATCCCAAAGTTAAATCACACCACTAAAAGCCTAGAGGGTAAAGATTAGTAAAGTATAAATCTCAGTTTTTCCTCTGAATGCTGTATTCCTTTTAGCATTATGAATCTGCTTTTGTTCTCGAGAAACAGCTTCTATTGCTGTATGCCGTCTTTGTCCACAAGTCTCAGAAAGGAAATTTTGAGGATGCCAGCCCATGCTATTGACAGACTTACACCTGATGGATTGACAAATGTCTTTGCTGA
>NW_009593995.1:0-7534 GCF_000690535.1 Cariama cristata | reverse complement strand
GGAGCTTGTGAGTAAGGAGAAGCAGACATGCAGAGAGGTCCCTTAGAGCCTGTGTCAGAACAGGCAGCTCTAGTTAAAGGCTGAAATAAAAACATGGTGGGTCCCCCACCTTCTTATCTGACTTCCACTCTCAAAATACTTCCAAGACCTTCATACAGTCTAATTCATTTTTTCCCTTATCTCGAAGACATCTTTATATTTAATTTAGCTTATATTTGTATTTAATAAATCTTTATTTAAAAAAAAAAAACCACCATCAAAAACTCTGTTGAGTATCTGTGGTTTGAAAAGATCTAAATGAAAAAAAGCAGTACTTAATTAGATGAAGAAACAGATTTATTTATTTTCTTCCACTACAGAAACATAGCCTCCCATTTTCAAACTGCCAAAATTTTTCTTCTTGAATCGAAATCCTGCTCAGGAAAACAGAATTGTCTTCAGTAATACTGCCATCTCCATATTCAGGGACTCATATAATACTTTAAACACTTTGTATTAAGTGCTGATTAGTATGAAAAGTCCGCTGGTTGTATTGGAAATTAACATCGCATGGAGGATTTGAGATGTTAATTTCTATGGCAACAAGCATTGGAACAATGCTTTGGTTTTCGATACAAAAGCCTTGACAGTTGATTTTTTTAAATATTATTAATAATTTTGTACCTTAGAAAAAAGTGCATCATATTTGAAGATCTTAAAATACTGCTATTCTTGAAGGAACACAGCAGCATTGTTCTTCAGACATAAATCAATTTACTTCTTCTTCAAGGCAGCACAACACACAGGTGTCTGTCTCAGGAGAATGGAAATGTTGGACCTCCACAGTGCTGTTATTCCATGCCTTTTTCAGACCCAGTAGTTCACCAATGGTTTGGACCTAGTAAAATAAATAAGTATGAATACATAAACAATTTATTGGTGGTGTTCTGAAGGCTTCATATAATCACCCTGAAAGCAGAGGATAGTTTAAGTTGAAGATTCTTTCCTTAGACTCTTACATGACTGTGGAAATTAGGTTATTTTACCAATGGACATCCTTCAGTTCTTGTCTAGTCATCGTACTCCTCCATCAATCTTTGAAAGTTCAAGTCCTGACAGATGAAAAGTTGTCACACCTGATTTTCTTGATCTCTGAATGACATTCTACTGCCTTCAATCAATCATGAATAAGTGTAAAATCTACTAGTATCTATGACAGTTAAAATAAATGAGTGCCCTTACCAACCCTACGTACAACCCTACTGCATGCTTTGGAGTTGTAATAGATTTAGGGACCTCTGCACTAAGGAGCTATATGCTAAAGTAATAGGTCTTGTGCCCTTTTCCTCCCCCACAGGCAATCCAAACCTTTCAGCCCAGCTCTTCCAAACCTACCAGGCTCCTCCAAATGACAAGACACTGATTCAATCAATATTCAATTATTTGTTTGTTGGTTTATGAGCCTTTCAGGTGCACTTTGGCTGTGCTTTCCAGTTTGCCTCTGCATCTGCCAGAATAAGGAATTTTATGTTCCAAAACACACTGTATTTCTACCTATAAATCACATCAATTCAGGACATGACCATAATCAGTTGTGATTTGCACTAAATTGTGGGAGTTGCTAGCACTGTGTTCCAGACAGATTTTTATTTCTACCTTGTTATCTCCACGTCTGTGACAGTGGTAAACAGGGGTACATTTGTTAACCAATTTTTGAAATTAAACTGAAAGAAAACATACTGTTGATATAAGCCTTAAGACTGCAGAAAGGAATAGGTTTAGTCAAGACATCCTGTTAAGACATAGTTTATTAAAAATGTGATTAGTATCAGCTGCTAATAGCAGAAGGGTAGTGTGAAAAAATGTTATTTATGCTGCCAAATCTATTTACACCTATTTATAAGTGTTACTGAAGTAACTGACTTAGAAACAGGCATAGAATTTAATGCTGAGCCTTCAGCTTTCCTTGGAAGTAAATAAGAATATGTTTAAAATGGGAAAGCAACTTCAAAACGTGAAGTGGAGAGCAAAAATTCATGAGTGGTATTCATCCTGTTTTCCCTTGTGAAAAAGCACTTTCTTAAAAAATAGAAAGATTCTATGTCTTAGTGCAATAAGGCACTCTCATAGTATAGTATGGCAAAGGCCTCTAAATAAAATTTAGCATCCAAATATTGTTTATATATTTTTGTCTTTTTAAAAAGAGTTTGGAGTGGTTTAAAAAGCTTTTTCGTCGCTGTTGTATCACAACCCTAGTGTTTACCTGATCCCAAGAAATGGTGTCCCTGAGAATACCCAACAAATCTGAATAGCTATCGTAGCTATCTGGTCAGATTAATTTTTAAGGTAGAAACTTACACATTTAATTTATTAGAAATGATTATGCCTTTTTTTTTGGATGATGCACATATTAACTCGCCCTGCTTTAATCTGTACGTTCCTTAAAATAAGCTTTATTAAGATTCAAAACCTGAGATAAGAGGAATTAAAGTCATATTCAAGGCATTCAATATTTTCTACAGATAAGAGTAGAACTCATAAATTTGGTCACTGCTAACAAATTCTATTACTATAGAAATCGGTCACCATTTCACAAGAGCTTCTGTCATCAATTACTGAATAAGTACAATCCTAAGAAGATTTTAGCAGAAGTGTAATTGGAATAACCAAATGTTATAGGATTTGGGTTTTAAGCTACGGACTTCTTGCTTCTTTTGGACTGAGATCCTAATTATACTTTTCAGTAGAAAAGTAGGTTCCCAACCTGATTCCAAAATCTATGCCCTACTTTCTGATACAGCAGATCCAGGTGCTTTCTTAGGCCTTTAAATAGCCTATAAGCTCTTTTGCCAGCCTTGTCTGTATAACTCATGTGTCTGCACTATCACTCCATACAGATGGAATGTGTTGCAGTTTTCAGCACTTTCTTCGTGATCTTTGCCTTTGAGAAACATGAGCACTTCAGTGCAATGAACTAGCTTCTTGCTTACAAAAATGTGATTAGCATTCTTTCAATCTCACACTATATATACTTATAGAAGTAGATCTTGTATTATATGTAGAAATTCTAATCAAATGAAGACCCCATCATGTCAGATTTATCATAAAAAGTCCATGTTCCTCTCATAGCACTTGACTGTGGTGAGGACGTCTTCTGACATGTCATCTTGTGATCCATGCCTGCCCGGAATACTGTTACCTAACCTGAGTAAAACCATGTAAGGGAATGTGGTTTCAGTTAAATGGTATAGTCAACAGCAGGCCCATGCTTGAGTCCATGCCTCAACCCTGTTTCACTTACTGATCTAGAGGAGTTCAACTGAAAGGTACTGAGGGAGACAAAACATTAGTTAGATGCAGATATTTCAGTTTTATAAATGAGTGTGAAAGAAGACTTTCAAGAAACACACAGCATATTTTCTACAGAGAAGCTTCCAGACATGAAGCCACACACAGAACAATGAAACCCTCGAAGAATCAAAAAGCAGGAAATAAAATATTCTGATTTCACAATGATGGTGATCAAACAACAGAACAGGTTGCACAGAAAGATTGTGGAATCTCCATCAGTGATGATATTTAAAGGCTGACTGAACAAGGCCCTGTCAACCCAAGTCTGATTGGGGCATTCAACCATGTGATCTCCAGATGTCTTTTCCAGCCTCAACTATCCTCTGATTCTGTGAAACAAGGACTGATATTACTGGTGGAACAAAGCTGAGGCTTCTCCTATTGCTCTTTCATTTGGTTCCAAAGTCTAAAGACATGGGTTAAGACACTTGTAAGTGTACTCCAAATCCCACCCCCCAACACCACAGGTACAGTGCAGAGGGCTGTGACTGTGATGACCTTGTGAAAAATGAGACAACCAGTTTGGTCTTACCTCATAACTCATAAAACAAGATTGTGCAGTGGCAGCAACCACTGACAGTAAACCACAGTGTGGAAAAATGCCTGTGCATAGTTTCTTTTCGAAAAGCTGAGTCACACCATGAAGGTGGCTTGTATGACTGTGCAGGATGTTAATTTTTCTGCCTTAATGAAGGTCATGTGCTTTCTGCATCCTGCTGATGTATGCTGCTCTGATCTGCTCTCCAGTATGCCTGCCTTTTGCTGTAGTTTCACAGTATAAGTCCTTTGGTGACATTTCCTTCACTGAATTTATGGTGGTACGCACTGTGGGATGTGCGCAAAGCTGCTTCTGAAACTGTGTGTTTGCCTCTTACACAAAATGCCAGCTCTCATTTGATACATTAATTTCAGAATATAATGATGTTTTCATTAAAATAATTTGAGTTCATAATCATAGATCCTGATCCTCAAAATGGAAAGAGAGTAATGATATCAGTTTAAACACAGTTATTCAATTCAGTATATACATATACTGAATGCATGAACATTTCTTAATACAGATGCTAGTTATGTTCTGGCTAAGTAAAAGCAATGAATATTAAAAACTCTTGTAAGGGAGCTGAAAAAAGGATGTTCATATTTTTGTTTACGAGAATATGAAAGGACAGATTGCCATTCTTCTGGAGCTCTTGAAGACTAATCAAGAGTAGAGTCTGATCCATTTGTTTAGTGAAGATTTAAATAAACTTATGTCACGGTGATATTAAATGGATATTCATGACTGTCTCTGTGACCCTGGTTGAGGAAAGTGTGCTTCTCTGTTCCATTAGAGATGAAGAGATAGGGGCAGTAATTAAATGTTTTGAAGAACTGGGATTTAATAACGTCATTACTTTAAGATATAAAGTCCTGATTCAGTTGAGGGTTTAAGTACAGACTTTTTTTTAAAGTTAGCTTTTAGAAGAATAAAAACCTCATTATTTTGTCTGTCTCCTGCTAAGAAGGAAAGAGATGAAAATATGATCAGAGAACACAGTTTCAGCTAGAAAATGTCTTTCTTCCAAATGAAGTTACCACTGCTGGATCTAGAGATCTGAGACTTTGATAAATTTTTTAGGATTAAAGAAGAAAATTTACCATGCAGACTATGATCTGTATTATTAGCATCCTGCTGTCTGACCTAAATCGAGAAACGAGGAGAATGCTGATTGCCAACAAACCTCAAAAATTCCTAGCTCAAATGTGCCATGTCATGTGGAATTCATTGTATATAACTTGCATACAAATCTGTAAGTCAAATACATTCAAAAGGTATAAACAAGTTTAACATATTTTAGAAATAAAAGCAAGAGCTATCAGGCTGGACTATTTCTTTCGCTTTTTTGGGTCTTGGATTCTATGACTCTTCCTTGAAACATTCCCTAGTGTATAGAACAGAAGGTACTTGGTTATGATAAATACATAATGTATTTTACATTCAAGTTAGTGATCCCACACAAAATTAATAAGGTCTGTACTTTCTCACGTTCAAGTATAATTCTCTTATGGCTTTGCCTCAATTGCCCATGGTATTATATGGAAAATGAACAGCCTCAGATAACTATTAAAATGATCATGTAAAGAAAAATGACATAGGAAAAGATGAACTGCTTTAATAAGATCCATTCAATGAACAAGGACTTCTGGACTACATTACCTACTAACAGAAACCTGCTGACAACAACTTAGAAACTCAGATGCAAGAAAATGCTGATTTCACCTTTAAGTGATAGCACTGAATTATTTAAACATAATTGCCTATCAGATGATGTACAGAGTAGGTCTGATTTTTCTGCACAAGACTGAGTATTTTAAAGCATTAATCATATCCCACTCAACATTACTTGCAGCTGACTCCACTTCTCAGATACATGGGGATTTGTGGGATTTGTTGATCTATGCCCTCTTGAATCATGCATGCTCATTTCTGCTGTGATTCACATGTGATGGCATCCCTTGAGAAGGACAGCAGGTAGCTGGATCTGAAGTCCTTCCAGGCCTATGTGACCCAGGCTTGATGATTTGGGAGTGTACATATCCCCCATAAGTTCTCTGTTCCCCACCTTCAAAAAAATGAAGACTTTGCCTCCAGTGCACTGACTCCAGGCTTTGAGATTTCAGTCTGAGTTTCTTTTTTCACATTGTCAGATTGTATTCTTTACTCTTCCAAGATGTTAAAATATGCCCTGTTATTGGTGGCAAACCAGTAGGGTCATTTAACTACTAGACCTCTTTGTCTACAGAGTAGGAGTAGTCTTCACCTCTCAGTGTTTTTGAACTAAGACTGCCTGCACAGGTCAGGCAGACCCCCTGGGATTATATTCAGCAGCCTATGTTGTGCTGGCAGTGCTATCGGAGGACAGTTATAACAATTTCTGGCCTCAGAGACCTCCGAGTTCTCCTTGCTCTGTGCCTCAGAGGCTCGCGCTCATGGGGCACTGGGGGAGATGCTCCCTGCGCCTTCCCTTTTGCACACCATCTGCTGCAGGAATTGCATGAGAGATTTGAAATGACCAGAATGTTTCCTTCTCTGTTAGTTTAGAACTTGTTAAAAACTAGAATTTGTAATACTCCCTGCTCAGTTATTCAGCTACCAGTGTTTTTGTGACCAGGGAGACCGAATAGTAGTGACAAGATATTAGTGTGCAGCTATTGTGTTTCTGCAACCATCCAGCAGAGAGAGAAACTGAATTTCAGTGTGTACACAGAAACCTCAGTGGAAATTTTATGATTTTGCTTCTGTGTTCAGTAACCCAGAAGAAACCTAGAGGAAATCTTACGTGAGTGAAATTTAAATGTAACAATGTTATAGGGGCCCAGCAATAATTCACATAAAACTTCTATGTGCTTGTTAGAAGATTTTTCTTTTAATTCGATTGATGGACAGTGTTTTCAAATTAAAATTTAAAGAGCAAAAACAACTCATAGGCTTGAAATTTGTCAGGAAAATCATGTAGCTGTAGAGAGTAGTGAAGGAGTTCTGTAACCATAAGACAGTGAATAAAAAATTTTCACCTTGTATTTTCACTCTTCTATGAATAAAGTGCAGTAAGATTTCATTATACTCATTCCTACAGTCTTGAATTCAGTAAATATAAATGTTACTGCAGGAATCTTAATAGCATGAGATGCTGTTAAGCATGTAAGTCTGTTATTGGTTCTGCCCATAAACAGTGTAGAAAAAAAGTGAATTAATGGTCTTCATGAAAGTACTACATTGAAAGGATTCTTTGAATGTTTGGAGCACAGCAGATTTTACCTGTTAACAGCTCTTCCTCGTGATTCACAGGTAAAAACCTGACTGGAGCACTCATTTACTCTCTAGGAATATTTCTTTAATAACAGATGTTTTGATGCTTGGAAGGAAAAAATACAGGTTTAATACATGCTACTAGAAGCCACATGGAAAGTGTGGCAGGTATTAACTGAGAGATGTTCTGGTAGTTTTTTATTGTGATGTAAAAATTATTTTGAAAGAATCCTATGTTTCCTCATGGGTAAGACAAGAGAAAAGGGACAGTTAGGGACCAAAACTGTTAGTGAATTTAAAGAATTTGAAGAATAATTTTGTTCTTCCCAAATTAGAGAAATCCCCAAAATATTAAAAGCTTTAAACTGTTTCTATTTTATTATTATTATTTTATATATTTTCTTTTATTTTTTT
>NW_009593994.1:1533-2056 GCF_000690535.1 Cariama cristata | reverse complement strand
CCAGGTCTGCTTATGTTGGATGGGGTACATCTGACTCAGAGGGGAAGAATGATTATGGCCCAGAAGTTAGCAGGGCTGAGTGAGAGGTCTTTAAACTAGGTTTGAAGGGGGAAGGGGATAGGACCAGGCTCACTAGAGATGAACCTAAGGGCAGCATGACTGTGTCAGAGGCAAAACCATTAGCCCAGCTGAAGTGCATCTACACCAATGCATGCAGTTTGGGCAACAAACAGGAGGAGCTGGAAGGCATTGTACAGCAGGAAAGTTATGACGTAGTCACTATCACAGAAACGCGGTTAGATGACTCGCACAACTGGAGTGCTGCAATGGATGGCTATAAGCTCTTTAGAAGAGAGAGGTGAGGCAGGAGAGGTGGTGGGATAGCACTGTATGTTAGGGAGTATTTTAACTGTATTGAAATTGATGATGATGATGATGACAATGTTGAGTGTCTATGGGTAAAGATCAGGGGGAAGGTCAGCAGGGTGGACATTATGGTGGGAGGCGGTTACCGACCACCACC
>NW_009593994.1:0-1235 GCF_000690535.1 Cariama cristata | reverse complement strand
CATAGATGGCTATAAGCTCTTTAGAAGAGACAGGCAAAGCAGGAGAGGTGGTGGGGTAGCATTGTATGTAAGGAAGTGCCTTGACTGTACTGAAATTGAGGATGATGAAGATAACAAGGTTGAGTGCCTATGGGTAAAGATCAGGGGGAAGGTCAGCAGGGTGGACATTATGGTGGGAGTCTGTTACAGACCACCACTCGTGAGCGACTTCAACTTGCCAGATATCTGCTGGAAATACAATGTAGCAGACAGGAAACAGTCGAGGAGGTTCCTGGGGTGTGCAGAAGACAACTTCCTAACACAACTGGTAAATGTGCCTACTAGAGGAGGTTCCCTGCTAAACCTGTTGTTTGTGAACAGAGAAGGACTAGTGGGTGATGTGATGGATGGTGGACGTCTTGGGCATAGTGAACATGAAATGTTAGAGATTTCAATACTGGGTGAAGTAAGGAGGGCCACCAGCAGAACTTCCACCTTGGACTTCCAGTGGGCAGATTTTAGCCTGTTTAGGAGACTGATTAACAGAGTCCCTTGGGAGACAGTCCTCAAGGTCAAAGGAGTTCAGGAAGGCTGGATGTGCTTTAAAAAGGAATTGCTTTATATTCAGGAGCAGGCTGTCCCCGTGTGTAGAAAGACAAGTCATCGGAGAAAAAGATCAGCCTGGTTAAACAGAGAACTTAGGCTGGAGCCTAGGGATAAAAAGAGAATCTATCATCTCTGGAAGGAAGGTCAGGTAACCTGGGAGGAATATAGGGATGTTGCGAGGTCATGTAGGGAGAAGATTAGAAGGGCCAAAGCTCAACTAGAACTTGATTTGGCCACTGACGTTAAAGATAACAAGAAAAATTTCTATAAATACAGAAAAAGGAGGGTCAACGAGAGTCTCCTCTCCATCATTTGCTGAATGCAGAAGATAGTGTAGTGACAGGGGATGAGGAAAAGATAGAAGTGCTCAATGCCTTCTTTGCCTCAGTCTTCAATACCAAGGCCAGTTGTCCTCAGGATGCCCAGCCCCCAGAGCTGGAAGTTAGGGATGGGCGGCTGATTGAAGCCCCCATAATCCAGGAGGAGATAGTGATTTGCTGTGCCAATTAGACACTCATAAGTCTATGGGCCCTGACGGGATTTACCCCAGAGTAATGAGGGAACCGGCAAAAGAACCTGCCAAAACTCTTGCAATCATCTACCAGCTGGTTAGCTGGAGAAATTCCAGCAGACTGGAAGTTAGCGAATGT
>NW_009593993.1:65423-65984 GCF_000690535.1 Cariama cristata | reverse complement strand
TTTTTTTACGTGTTTAGAAAATTATGCAAGGTATTAAGATTTAGGAGAGGCCTCTGTACACTTGGAACTAGCAGGGATATACCTCAGAGATGACTGCCTTGTATGAGCAGAGCAATGTTGTAATTTACAAATAGGCACAATGTATGTACATTCTGATCTTAAGTTTATTAAGTAACTGGCATTGGAAGGCTATATGCCCTGGCTGATGTGCAAGAGCTCTTGTGCTCTCCATCTGCCCTGTTTGCTCTTGGAAAGAACAAACACTTGCTACAGTCTCAAACATAACTTTGAGTTCTGCTTGATTGTTTGTAAATGGTAGGATTTGCCTTATGATTAGTCAGACATGAAGATAAAAGATTAAATTTAAAGGACTGCATTGATTCCTTGGGGGAGGAGCATAATGGGAGCTGAATTTAACTCAGCTCAGTGGTTTGAAAAACAAATTATCCATCCAACATATCAGAGCTTAAAAATAAAATGCAGACTGATCAAACATCAACAAATATGAGAAGCTCTGCAAATGCAGTCCACAAGGTTGCTTTTGCCCCAAGTGCAGCTTTT
>NW_009593993.1:64211-65406 GCF_000690535.1 Cariama cristata | reverse complement strand
CCAGTCTGCAGTCTTCCCTTTGTATATATAATAGTGTGTGAGCACTGCAAGACTTGAGTATGTTTTGGTGTGTTTGCTATTTGTGTATCTTCAGTCAACTGTCCCGATTCAAAGCAATGTGTTGTGTTCAGTGTTTGAAGTAATACATGGCTGTGACGTCAAGGAGATCTGTTAAACTGTGTCCTGCACTTTCATATCTGGGCAAGATTTAAACCCCTAGAATTAATCATGTAATGTACAGGCTTACATATTAAAATACATGCATATATATGCTTATACATGAAATATTTGTTTACTTTACTGTTTTGTCCCACCAGCCTAGGATGAGGTAGTTTAAGAAATGAGAATGTAACATTTTGTTTCATAGGCCTCTAATTCATGAGCGGTCATAGAGTGAAGTCTATGTACTCCAAAATGTACTTACAGCAACAACTGCCTTAGCAAAACTGTTGGAATTTCTCTAGAGCTTGTCTCCATTTTACAAAAACCCACAACAAAACACCAAAACACCCAAACCAGAAAAAAAAAATAGAGTACTTCTTGATGGTATTACAACTTGAGAAAGCAGGATTTGGAAAAGAAGAGGATGTCCAAGACAAGGGAAATGACACAATCGTCTTCTGGCTGTGATACTGTTCGCTGAAGTCCTGGTTTGCCATCATGGGGAAGAGGGGTGGTAGAATTCTGTGGCTGTGGAAGGTTGGAGTTCCACTTTTTGTTAAAAACACTTAAATCCTCAGGAATAGGTAGTTTACCTTAGAGAGTCAAGAAGGGAAATACCAGGTCTGCTCTGCTCTTACTGACTTTTCAGAAACTCAAGAGATTGGAGTTGCATTTCTCAGAGAGCCTGGAAGGTGTTTGTGTGTGCAAAAGAGAAAATAGTTGACTGTAGGGCTGACTTCTAGTGGGAAGTTGCACAATGGGGAAGAAACTCCATGTTGTTTTTGCAGATTTCCTGATGCCTTGCAGGACCACCCCACGTGTTTCTTAGGATGTGTAATAGAGCAGCAGATGTCTTCTCCCAGTCAGATTCTTTATGGGTTTTTAGAGATGTCTTGAGCTTCAAATTAATGGTTGCAGGGTCTAAAAGTAAATGAGCTGAATAACTTAAACTCAGCCTCCAAATGGCACTGGCATCATGAACTTTCAAACTGGAACTACAATCCTGAATATGTTTTGTGAGGAACTACTGGGT
>NW_009593993.1:48869-64180 GCF_000690535.1 Cariama cristata | reverse complement strand
CTGCTTAACTCCTTAGGATTTATGTGCAGGTGGCAAAGCCAATCAATTAAAGGAGTTGGTGGGTTGGTTGGCTTTTTTGGTTGTGTGTTTTTTTTTTTTTAAAATTCTCCTTTTCCTAACTAGATGCTTTTTAGGAGTCTACTGATGTCTGAAGCTTGCCAGAGAGGATGATTTATAGCAGAATTGAACATCCAAGACCTTTGAAATGAGACATTAAGAACCAATGCTTGTGATGATGTGTGCTAAACATTGGCTGTGCATTCTTTGGAATTTAGGAACCTGAATCTTCTTGTGTAGCAACAGTGCATGTGGGCTACCTGCTGAAAGGGGGGTTGTGTATGAGAGAGTGCTAAAAATTTGTTTTCCCTGAATTTTTGTTGTGTGTCACCACAGGATGATGCGGTGTTGTGCAAAGGTCTGATCTAACTTCAGAAAAGAGAGCTTGTGCATTGCGAACAATAGAGCTGCATTAATACTGTGTTGCGCTCGGGCTAATTAGCCCAGCTAAGAACAGGCCGCTCACAACGTCACAATTATGCCAGTTCCTCAGTGGCACTTCAAGGCACTTGTTGAGAGAGGGACCATAGCTGTCAAGGTATGTCAAACTGGGAGGCTGCACCACAGCAGAAGTTGCAGGAGTTCTGAAATGCTACTCGATAATGGGTCTTGAGCTGTGGGAGTAGCTGTGCAGCCTTTATCCTGCTTTCAAACTTGGTGTGCCAAAAGCAGCTGGGTCAAAGATCCGTTTGATCATCCAGCCATGCACTTGGGAGATGAGATCAACCTTGTTGCATGTTCCTCAGTGCTGAGCCCGTGAGCTGGAAGCCCACTGCGTGACTCCTTCTCTATGAGCTCAACTGTGAGAATCTGTCTTGGTGGCAAAGCGAGTGAAATAATGGCAGATACCCTGGCACCATATGCCTGTGAAAACATTGGCTTCAAGGCCAGCAGGAGGCAGTGAAAACCTGTAGAACATCTCTTTATTGTTCTTGATTATTTTTTTTACCCAATTTTTTTCCCATTTTTTTTCCCCACCTCCACAGTGGCAAGATGTCTGTAAATCTTGTCCTTTTAATCAGCTTTTCGTAACGGTGTATTTCAGAATCTTAGTAAAACTCAGTACAGGAAGAAGTGTGAAGTTAAGTATAAAAAAACCCCCCTCAGATTCCAAAGACATTTAAGCACCTTTTTTGACTGATGATCTGTGGTCTTGCAATAAAGGAGCCTGCATGCCTGCCTTCACCATCAGAGACAGTGCACAAGTATGGAAGTCTTACCAATTTTTATGCAGACTCCATACATCATGTATTGAGGGAGTGTTTTGATTTAATGGAAAGTTCATCATGTTCTAAAGTGGGAAAAAATGGACTTGTGGCTTCAGTTAGGATATTGTATGCACTGGGAACAGTAAGAACAATGCTATAATTGTAGATACTAATTTTTTTTCTGCCCTTCTTTTTCCCCTCTTCTCCCACTGGAAGGAAGAAGATTGGCTGCCAGTAAATGGCGAGGGCCAACAACTGTCCTCAATGTATTCATGGCAGGTGTTAAGCCAATGGATAAAAGGCACAAATTCTTTCTTAAGAAATCTAAATAATTTGTTAGGGGGTTGATAAATTTCTAATATGCTAGTGTGTTTGAAGAAGGGTAAGGCTATTCTCACATAAATTGCATAGATTTTAAAGCCAGAAGAAATCATCAGAATCCTATCGCTGCAGTACAATGGAAACTACAGTGTTTTACCCAGGTGTTTCTTCAGTTAGCCTGTATCTTTGGAATAAGCTAAGCATATGATTTTGGAGACCTAGTCTTGATTTAGTCTTCTATTAACAGAGAATCCTCTACATCCTTCCCTCAGTGAGGTGTTACACTGATTAATTTAGCAGATTAGTACTGTAGTTCCTTGATCTATTTTATCTGGCATAATTTAATGTGACTGCTGAAAAGGGCATTCCCACTGTCATCTGTTTGCTTATTTCTGCCTCTCCCTTGTGCAAGCTCTGGTTTTGTGCTTCCTGGGTGAAACTATGGTAGCTTGTTGCCAGATGAATTTCCTAACCTGCAGAAACCAAACAGTTATTTGGTTTTCAGCTTTGCTCAGTTCTTTGGTTTGGTTCCTCACACAAACGATAGTACTGATGCAATGGAGATAGTGGGAATGAATGGCGGTAATACGGAGGAGGAAGATGGGACTGGCTCCTTTAATCAGCAGCACTGAGCAATGACAGATTAAATGGATTATGGAATTATGGTGTGAAACATAACAAGTGAGTAGCTAACAGCTGACGCTAGACAAATTCAGATGTGCAAAAGGTACTCGTGGCCAATGAAGATAAAGAATCCTTTGCTATCTGACCCTTTCAGTTGGAAAATTTTATTTCAGAGGTAGAGAAATTTGTGACCCTTACAGAGCCTATGGCATGTTTTTCTTGACAGTCTGCACTGAATTTAGAAATCAGAAGGACTACCAATATTCCTACGCAGAGGGTGGGTGCTTAGAAATTTAAGGGTATCATACAGAGGGGGGAGGAAAAAAAAAAGAAAAAGACAGTCTTGAATCCTCATCCATGCTTACTCTTACTCTACAGAGGACCAGACTGTTGTGTCAGCAGTTCAGGTTCACCTGCCTCCTAACTCAGTCAAGAAGCATTTTTCCAGGCTTGCACCTAACTGTCTTGCTTCCTTACTTTGAACCTTATCCACGTGACAAAGCAAGACTGTCTTGGAGGGTTCTTGGCAGGCTGGTTCAGTGCAGGCTGGGTTGAAACTATGGGAATGTGTAATAGGCATTTGCAGAGAGGTGTTTCTCTGCAATGTTTTCTTTTGCTGTAGTAGGAAACAAGGTGCATGAGTGCTGACAATTGGAAGAGGTCAGACAAAATCTCCCTTCTTTATTTTAACCATCCATACCTTTGCTGAAGTAGAATTGGATGAGACTGACTTCCTTCTGAAAAACAGTTGGCAGATGATCAACGCGTTATTGAAGAGCTCTGATGAAGACTACTTTCATCAAACCTGTTGTCTTCCAGCAGAGTCAAACTCCTGTTAATATCAAAGCTATTAGGTTAATCCTCACGTAATAATATGGCTTATACCTTTTGTACTGCACCTGTATTGGGCTCGAGGTATAAAAGTAGCGTGACGATGGGCAGACTCTGTTTCAAGGACTTGTTAGTTATACCTCTATGACTTTAAATGCCCTGCACTCTTTTAGGAACCATATTCTGTGGCTTTCTTTAAAAATCTAGCCATATCTTAAGGGTGAAATTTTGGACTCTGAAGTTGCTATGAAAACATCTGGTGGTTTAAGTGAGCCTATGATTTCTCAAAGACTTACCAAACAACAAAAGTTGCAACAGGCTCAGGTAACTAGAGCCTTGTTTTAAACTTGTGCTATGGTTTAACTTCTGTAAGAGTATACCTTTTATCATCAGTAGTTGCTTGGCATCTTTTCATGCAAGTCGGGGAAGATGCTACTAAGCAACTCTAAACTCATATTGTCTTTAAGAGGATGACAGATAATGCTCTGATGAAACCTGGGCACTGAGCTCACAGGGCATTTTGCCAGCATAGCATAGCTATTTTTGTAGCTATCTGTGTTTCTAATATGACTCAGTATCAGCAATGGCAATTGTAGACTAGAAAGACGTGCAGATGCATGCTTTCTGTGTTGGCTTTTTAATTTTTTTGGAGGTCCCTGAAGTCAGCTTAAACTTCCAATACATTTTCATCACTCATGCTGTCATTGGGTCTTACAGGAACCTTAATGAAGCTTTGAGAAAGATGCTTGTATATTTTTTAATTTTAGTAAACGAGGTAGCTTTCTAATTTATTTTTTTAAAGAATTGGTACCTTCAAACACAAATGTAATAGAGAGGCAGTATCAAAGAGACTGGAGAACAAAAGCCCCACGATACATATGCACAAGTGACATATGATAAAAATGAAATGAACAACTTTAAGTGCCCTGAAAACAAGCAGTGAAGAAAGCATGTTCAGGTGTGCTGCTTGCAGGATGCTGCCTGTGTGAGAAAGGTAAGACAAAGTTTGCATGCTGTTTACCATCCAGGCAGGACAGGCTTGGAGGGAAAAAATTATTTTGGAATTGTTACTGCTCTTCTGTTTGAGGCCATATTTGCAGGTTGCAGCATGTTGTGATTTGGCTTTTGGTTTCCTTTTCTCCCTGTTTATCTGGGAGCTGTTATTTCTGTGTTGAAGGACCTATTCCAGCAGCATGAGAAAACCCCAGGTGCTTTGCAGGGATGCTTTCTGGGAGTTGGAAACTGCCAGTGAAATGACTAGTGTGTGGTTAAAAAAAAATTACTGGGGTTGAGCGGATAGCTATCAAGACCCTTGGCCTAAAAACATGCTTACAGCTCAATGCACGCGCTGGAGGAAGTGACTGAACTGGTTCTGCAAAATGGGTTGTTAACCAGGCTGTGAATCCACCTTACTGATAGAAAGGTTGGAAGTTTATCACTTGGGTAAAATGGGTCCAGTGATGGAGTCCTGAAGCCTTATTTCCTTGGAAATTGTTATGGGACCAGGAAAAAAAAAAAAAATCTGAATCCAGAAAACATGCGTGTCTGGAGACTGGAATGTAGTGAGACATAGGGAAGCTTATAAATCACCTGTGTTCTTGTGTGGAAGCATTTTGCTTTTTTGACTAGGGAACTCAGCCAGGCTTGTGTCATTAGATATGCTGGTAATAGAGGTTAATTTTAAGGGGTCAGGTTTGTTGGTGTCCTGACCAAGCAAACTTTCAGAATTAAGAAAACCAACCAACGAAACCTTCCTTTCTCCCCAGAAACCCCACCCTTTAATCTCACTTAGATATCCGTGGTTTGGCTTTTGCTTGTGCTTTATGGAGAATTTCATTATGTGGAGGCTTTTGCTCTTGCACTTATGCCTGTTCTATACTCTCAGTGCCTCTTGAACAATGCGTAAGTTTTCAGAGCTTGCTTGTAAGCCTTTTTAGCATTGGTAGTGCTTTTTAGTCAATATGTAAGCAGAGAGAATTTACTGAAGGTTTCCTAAGTGAATCTTAGCTGTGTAACCCTGATATGAAGAGCTGCTCTTCCACTTTCACTGACTCTATTTGAGAGATGAGATTAAACAAAAATTCTGTGTCAACAGTCCAACTCTGAAATAGTCATGCTGAGAATACCTGTGCAAATATTCCTGAACGCTGGATATCCCAGACTTTAGTTTCATCTTTCCTAAAGTTTGATAGGTGTGTTTCAACTGATTCTGGAGAAGCGATTAAGCTGCAAACGTCACACATATTGTGTTCAGAGCTTGAGGAACTTGATTTGTGCTCATACCTAGTATTTCTTTGCCTGCTCATCTTCCACGGACTGGTTCCAATCCAGCAGAACTGCTGAGCACTGGCTGTTGCTAGTGTCTGTAGACAAGATATTTACATGCTGTTAAAAATGAACAAAAACTTAGAGCGCTTGCAAGTACTTAATGCATGTGGTATGCAAGCAACAGATTATTCTGTTGCCAGAGATTTTGGTGCTGAATGCTGTTATGACTTGATTTATATGTGGCTGTTCAAGCTGAACAGTATAGTTTGGTATGTTCTGGTTAGACTAGCTAGCCAATCTTGCAAGCTTTCTTTTTTAAAGCAAGTAATATAAACTTGAAGCATGACTTCACTCTCCTATTTATTTTCCATTTGAAATTACTGGTGGAAGCGGTAACGCAGTATTTGCCTGGAAGGACCTGTGTTTAATCTGAGGTCAGTTACTGTAATCAAACAGCAGATTGGGACTGGTATGCTTGCAGCAAAACTCAATTTGCACTTTCCCTGTTGCGCCAGATAGCATCCAGCACTTCTAAAATGAGTTAAATTGTGAGCAGGTGTATTGGTAAGTGGTTCTGTGTCAGTTTTTGGTGCCGTGGCATAGCATTGTGCCTTGACCAGCACCTAGCTCTTGGCAATGGAAGTGGTTTGTCTCCAGAATCAAGTGTACAGACATCCTGGAGCTTGCTGAAGTGTCTCCCCATCTGCACAACTGCCACTGCCAGAATGTTCTCTGCTTTCAGATTCAAACTGATTCACTTTCCTTAATTGAAAGTAATTCATATTTCTAATTGTATGTCATGTCTGTGCCCATGTAATGGAAAAGTGCTATTAGACATGATAATTAAAAAGAACCTACATATTAATAGAGAACAGAAAGTGTCTATTAAGGAAGGTAATTAAAACCCTTTGGAAATTATTAATATATATTAATAAATACTTATTTTAAGAAATCCAGGTTATACTTTTTGGCTTCCCTAAAAATAAATAAGACTCATAAATGGTCAAATTACTTTCAGTGTGAGAAATGTATGGGCAAGAACTTCCTACCTTAAGAGCGACCTGAAGTTCAGCGTGTGGTGGTGTGACTTTATGGGGAGCTCCTACATATGTGCTAATTTTGGAAAGCTGTCCATATATGTAAGTACTGAACCGTAAGCTACCAACAGTTATAGAAAAAATCTCAAACCCTAAAATTCAGATCCAGATCCATCCTTGAAGGAAGATGAATGCAGGTTCTATGGGCACATGCCCAGTGGGATTCTCCTACTCAGCTTCTGCTCGAGTGTTATGAAGTACAGTTCTGCTTGTGCTGGCAAACCAGCCCACTGAGTGCATAGAATTGCTAGGGGTATTCTCAATTAACTAGAATTCATAAGCCTCTAAAATATGATTTATCTAGACCAAATGTATTTGGCTGTGTGAAAACAGGCAGAGCCACTTCAGTTTGCTAGGGGAGGACTATTGATTTCAGCTGTCTTGATTGCAAACTATAGTTATAATCTTTATCAGGAGCAAAACGAGTATATTTTATTACCTGCATTTTTGGAGAGAGAGAGAGAGAAAAGGAAGTTGGTAGATTCTCATCCTAGAATGAGTGCTTGTTGAATTGCTGGCCAGGTTTCTTTATCCTATACAAAAATTGTGGAATTTGGGGTTCCTTGATGGAGAGGAGATGAGTCAAGGTGGCCTGGGCCTCAGCCCCTCCTTTTTATCACTGTCTCTGAACCGTGGAAGGATGCTGTGCAGAGCAGGTGTGGGTGCGAACACTGGTGCACTGTGGCCAGGAGGCCAGAGTAAAAAGTCAGTCACACATTTTAAGTTCTCGGGTAGCAGATGACATGAGACTTCACAGGTCCTGTGTGGAGCAGGAATAACCTGTGTGGTTTGTAGATTGTTTCTGAAAGGAAGAAACTTCTTCCCATGGAGAACATAAGAGTGTAGGAAATGTCCATGGGTCATATCAACGATGTGTTGACTCCAGTGCTCTGTGTCTAACAGCAGCAGAAAGCAATGCAGTTTAGTGAGAACATGTGAAGCTGGCCGCTTTCCAATGCCCATTCCTCTCACAATCCATCAACATCTGAAACCGTTGTATTAGGCTGTATCCCTCTCTACTCCTTTAAGTATTTGTTTTTAGACTTGTTGACCAGAATCTGCTTTTGTACATACTGTTTTGGTGTTGTGGCTTTTTTTTTTGAAAGGAAAAAGAAAACATAGGGGAATTGAGAATAGTCTTTGAAGGATATTTGTCCTATAACTTGCCTGATTTCAAGACCATAGTAATACATTTTGCAAAATCCTCATCAGAACACATCAGTTTGGAGTACAGTTGTTCAACTGTATTGCAAAAATAAATGTTGTTCTTGAATTTGCATAATTCATCATTTGATGTGCTTTCTGAACTGATCCCAATGAAAGGATGAGGTTTTCTGATTTGCTTTCACTTTGGATGTGGTGCATCAAGTCAAGAGATTAAGTGCTTTTTATTAATGTGCTCCCTTGCCCTCCAAACCTCAAGCGAAAAACCAAAAACCATTTATGGGAAAGCTTGGATGTTCTCCTTAAGGGCAAAAGCAAATGATCCCCTTGGAGTCATTCTAATACAACTAATAATTAAAAAAGGTACAGCCAAAATTTTATCTGAATCATCGATGCGTCTGCTACTGAGGAAGAAGCTGGCATGTGTATCTATGAGGTGGTCAGCTAGCGATACAAATTCCTTCTCCCTACTCTCAGAGCTACTATGTGCCACTCTTCCTCTATACAAAGACAATTTGCGTTTCATGTAGTAATGAAGAACAATGTTTTAACAGACAAAGGCACTTCTAGTGTATTATTGTGCTGTCTTTCGAGTAGCACTAGATGCTGGGAAAAATGGTAATTCACAGTGTGAATGCTTCTCGCTGGCAATGTGGGTTAGAACTGAGCATGTACGATCTATGTTGCATAAGGCACAATGGTGAACATTGTGAGAGGGAGAAAAGCCCAAATTATAGCTCTTGCTGATAGCCAAGAAACTATCCCTTTGTATTTTTTTAAGAGGAAGACAGCCCAAACAAAATCCAAAATACCGTCCTTCAAAATGTGTATGTGGCTGAATTTAGTAACAATATGTTTGCTTTTGGTGTTTGCAAATTCATATAAAAATACATAGCTATATTGCTGAAACACCTGTGTTCCTCTCTTTTCTTGTAAACTGATATAAGGCGCAGGTGGCTTCTCATTAACTTACTTCACACAAATATAAATACGCTGCGCAGTTTCTCTTGCTGTAACTATATAATCCAAGAGACATGATTGCTACTGATTTAATGTAATCAGTGTTGTGAGGGGAACATTCTGAGCCCTTTGTGAATGGCTCTATTCTGAGGGGATTTACACCCCATGTAAATCTGATTTAAATGGGAGAGTGGTGGAATGTGGCTTTCCTATTTAACCTATGCAAAAATCTATATTCTCCCACCTAGGTTTCTCACTGTGTGATGGGATACTCAGCTGGTACGTGGTGGGGGAGGGAGCCAACACAAGTCCAATAAGGACAGAGAAAGTAGGTGAGGGACTATCTCAAACAGGCAAGTTATACATTTTGATTCAATATTCTGATATTCTTATCAAGGCTTTCCAGAATGTGATGCTGACTGAAACTGCAAACAATAAGGAGAAAACAGCAAACATGTATCAATGTCTTTGGTGTTCTGCGATGATTTCCTTTTTTTTTTTTTAAAGGACCAATGTTACAGCAGAAGTAAAAATCTAGAAGAAAAACAGTGAGCCATCTTAACATGTAAAAGCAAATGTGTTTTTAAAAATTATTTTAGTAGTTACCTTTCTGTTTAAATTTATTGAACTATAGCCAGATTTAGTCAATTAAGATAATACACTTCAAGGTTAACTACCATTTGCTGTTCACTTAGGCAAGCTATTGTACAGTTATGTAAATTTCATGAACAGAGACACGACTTGAGTGTCTTAATTACAAGCAAAAAGTGTCATTTAAATATGAATAAGTGAATAGTTGCCTGTATTTCCTGTTCACATTCTGCTGTCATCTTTAAGACCGAGAGCTAACTAGCCATCTATATTGTGCTTTCAGTTTTTCCTTCTCTCTAAAGGGAGGGGAAAAAAACCCAAACCCACAACCAGCCCCAAACCCAAAACAAAGCCTGTCATATAAATGCATGTAAAGCAGATGATGCGGGAATGTCCTACCCTTACAGTTGTTATTAGCACAGTGAATTTTAATTCACCCAGATCACAATGAATAACAGTAAATATGCAGTATTTTTCTGTGGGTTTCTCTGAATTTCAGTATGATATAGGTGATACAATTTAAATATAGATAACTTTTGTGTGACATCCTATGGTAGTGGTAACTTTCTGACAAGTCTGCTAAGGGCTTATTTTGTATGCTTCTATTTTCAGTGCTAAGAGCTATTATTAATTCCTCTTGTTTGTTTATATACACATAGTTGTGCTCAAAATAGGCTGTTTCCTTATTAATTTATAGTCAGTCTAAATTAAATTTTATATAACAAAGTTTGGTAGCAATATTCCCTCTTCATCTTTAGGACCGAATTCTCTGTGTTCTTATCGTGTTGATAGTTTGGGATTATTTTTTTCCCCCCGTTGTTTTGAATTGTTTGTCTCTCCAAAAATGACCTAGAAAGAAATCTGTTGTTAATCACATATCAACGAGGGAGGGATGATTAGTTAATAAAAACCATGCCTTGTTTCTGCGGACCAAATGGCTAACTCTGGTTCTCAGTATGTAGAGAGTCTCTTGAAAGACTGTTCCCATCCTTCAGTGATGTAGCTGCAGCTCTCCCCGAGGAATGAGAAGTTCACTATTCACTCTGTGCTTGCATCACCCTTTCCAACATGTTCCCACTGATACATTAAAGGAATTAATTGCTCATAATGATCTCACCATCTGTTAACAGAGGTTCATACCTACAGGCTGGTGGCATGTGGTGGTCCTATTCAGAAATCAATAGGCAATGCTGGGGGAACGCTTTCCCACATTGCCTTCCATTGCACTCTGAAAAGGGGAGGAGAGCTCAGTGTTGGCCATCTGCTCCTTGTCTTTCTGTGCGAGAGACCTTGATGCAGTCCAGCCCGGCTCTGATCTGACTCCAGTCTGATTGGAATGTGGCTGATCTGAGAGCCTCTCAAAGCTGTGAAAGTGAGTCAAAAGGAGATCCCCATTGTCCGGCTGGGCTGAAAGAAAATGATCACTTTAAAATTCATAACTCCCAGGTGCCCGCCATCTATTCATGGGAAAAACTCTCTGAACTTCTCTTCATTAAAAAGAGAGGGAGTCCAGCTAAAAAGAGAGAAAAGGAAGTAGTTTGTGGGAAATGTGCAAGGGATTTCAGGCTAAACAAATGAGGAATTTGGAATTTTTACTCGTATTAAAGGAACCGTGTAAGGAAAGGGAAGCATTTGTAAAAGCCGGGCCTCTGCATCAGGGGCCCTTCCCTGGGGTCCTTTAGCAAAACAGAAAGGCTTCTTTTTTTTTTCCTTCCCTCTCTCAGGAGTTTTTCCTCCTTTTACCTCTTTCTTACCTGTGTGAATGATGGCAGGAATACATGAATTAGGCTGTCCCTGCTTTATGTGATAAATCAGAATGCATTCAGTCTACCCTCCTCCCTGTCTCCTGCATGTATTTTATTGTTTAGGCTGCATATAAAGCTGACCTGATAACAAATGTAAACTGAAGCTGAGTATCCTCATGGAGAATTAGACTTTTGAGGGGGTGGAAGAGCAGTTCTGTCAGCTGGCTGCCTAAACTCTTCCCTGCCCCCATGTCTAGCAATCTGAGGATTTGCCATATCACAGGAGGGATTTTGGTTTTCTTCCCTTCCCCCACTTTCTCATCTTTACCTCTCTCTGAATGTGAGGTAGTGCCGAATCCTTCCTCATTCCTCAAGGGTGTTACATGTCCTTCCCAGTTCTCTGCTTTTTCACAGGGCCACGCAGTATCTTGAGTGGATTTCTGCTTGTTCCTACAATGTGAAATGTATTTTTCCTCTGATACTGTTTATGTGGCCAGAGGTGAGGAGGACCACAGGGACCATGTAGTAGATTTTAAGGCAAGAACAGACTATTTTGACCACTCTTCATCCAACTAACTCTGTAACAAAGGCTGTTGAATGGCTCCTGGTAATTCCAACTCAGATCCTATAACTGTAGGATAACTACTGAATATCTTTCAGAAACATCCGATTTCAATTCACTGATTTTTGAGGGAATTCATCCATTGGTAAACTGCGTAGATATACTTCTCTGACCTATTTCCAGTCTAGGGTACCCATTTCAAGTCTTGTCCTGCCCTTTGTGACTACTGGGGTTACACATACTTGACGCCTGATAGCATGAAATAAGCCACACCACATGCCTGATGACACATGTATTTTCTGTCAGGATGTGGTCACTTACCTCCCACCAAAAGTGTTTGTGTAGTTTTTGAGGTGACACTGATCTCCCTCCTCTATTCCAGGAGTCTTTCACCTTACGATGCACCAGTCTCCTTGATTTTTTTCCCCTCTTACACCCTTTGGTAAGAAGAATAGTGGTGTCCAGCATCTTTTTCTTCTTTTGGTTCAAAGTGGTTGTGAGCCTTCCCACTGGGGTGTTGTTCTGTCCACCCAACTTTCCTTTTGGATAGATTTGAGATGGAGCCAGCTGTCTCTGACCACTATTTCTTTTTTGTTGATTCAACAATGTGGAAAGATTCATAAGCATTGTTTGGGCTCTCTTCTTACCCAGAAATTGCTGAGGAAGTAGGCAACCGTCACCAAACAACTGAGAAGCAATGTCCCAGCAGACAAGAAGGTTTGTCTTGTAATTTCCTGATAACATGCTGCATCTCTATTCTCTCTGCTTTTAATCTCTGCTCCAGCTCTTCCTTGGTATCCTCATCAGTTTCAATGATATTGTTTATGTCTCTTCTCTCTACATCTTCAGTGGCATTGCATGTATATTCATCAGGTGAAGCACTCTTCTCACAGTAACCAGAGCCAGCATTTGCATAGTAATTTCTGGAAACAACTGAGCAGCACTTGACCCTGGTTTACCTTGTGCTGGTAGGAGGTTATGTTGCAATTCACGCTTAAGTCTGCTTTAAAAAAACAAACAAAAAACCAAAAAAACCCAAATAAAAAGAAACAAATGAACAACCCCCAAATCCCCAACACAGACATTCAGACTTTCCTTGTTAAGTTGGCATATTTAGCCTGAATTGTGCCTGCTCTTTTATATCTGGTACTACATTCTTTAATTTTGTGACAGCTTTCTGTTCTTGAATAGCTGTCTTCTTTCTAGAAACTTTAGATGTATTTGTTTAATATCTTGTAATATTTTATTCTGTTTTTAAAAGTCCTTTGTAGTTTGTACTGCAATGTGATGACTAATATAGTTATCCAAATGATGATAACCATATATTTTTTCAGAGATACCTTTTTGGTCTGTTTGTCTGCATTAAACTTTTTGTTTTCAACTAGCCTCTCTTACCAGAAATGCATGAGTGGAGTGGTTAATATCAGAGCTAACTGAGCAGAAAACTTTAGTGATCTAAACAAACTTTCAAATTTTCATTGCCAATAACTACAAATGTTGTAAAATTGAGCACATTATTGATTCTTATTATTTCGTTACCTTCAAGACCAATGAAAAGGAGGAGCTTCCAGTGCTTTACACAATGTAGGAACACTGTGCGTAAATTGTGCCTGCTCTCAACAGAGTTTATAGTCCAAATCAACAAGGCAGATGATCAGCCTTTGGAAGAGGTATGATGGCACTTAGACAGTTCAAACTGATCTCAGGTAACATATGCCAAATCCACATACACGAACAAGTTATTTACTACTTCAGTTCTCTGATGTTGGGTAGACCGATGGAGTTAGTGTAAAGCTGCGTGTGAAGTGATGTTTGAAAAGCAGTATATTAAAGAGCTACATGAGAAGTAGCATGTTCAAACACCAGTTTTAAAGCTGGGAGAGGGAACCACATTTCCTGTAGGGAGGAGTTTGGCAGGAAGAGTGTGTGATGATCACAGATGGAGAGGAGAAAGCAAGGGGCTTACAATATCAAGGCTATGGTTCTGTGCTAATGTGTTTTTTCCAGGACCAGATACGGCGTAGAGATTACACAACATACTAAGCTTCATTGACTTCCAGAAGTTGCTTTCTCTCTGTTGCGCAATTCAAATGTCTGCACTGTGGTAATTTAAGGAATATCTGTTAAGATAATATGTGTTTTGGGTTTTTTTTCAATATTTTGTGAAAGTTGTTTGTGGTTGGTGTTTTCTTAATTACTTGTTTGTGGCTTGGGTGTTTTGTGTGGGTTTTTTTAATAATATTAACAGAATCCTGCCAGGGATACAGCTAGGTAAACACTTGAGTCAGCACAATTGAAGGATAGTAGCCCCCAAGAGGAGTACAGACCTCAAAAGTAAAGGATATACAAACTTAAACCAGACTTATCACTGGTGGAATAGCAATGTGCAGTCACAGCTAAAGATCATGCATCCGTTAAGGAAGGTAGGGACACATGCTGTTAGTTCTGGTAACTTATGTTTCAGCTCATATGTTTGTTTAATTTTTTTTTCTTTTGGCCAGTGCATCAGTAATAAATTCGAGGAGGCTTTTGAGTGAGGTAGGTTTTCTTTGGGGCATATTATCTCATCCTGCCATTAACTATTTTTTTCATAGTAAATATCTCATTTAAGAGGCAGAATAATCCTGATTGTGACATAAAATTTAGGAAGTGAATGTGCCATAGCAGTATTTTAACATAAAATCTTATGTATGGAGTTCTCTAACACTGTTTAAAGCAGAAGACATGGGAAGAACTCCAAGGAATGTCATTCCCAGAATCTGAGACACCTACCACTTTGAGAAAATACCATGTGGTGATGCTTTATTGTCAGTAAATACCGTACAGGTTGCCTTGGAGAATCTGCTTGCTGTCTTCTCTACAGTGCCTGTGAGGTGCTTCTCTCTCTCTCTCTGTCTCGGTTTCTCTTGTTTACAGAACCTATACAAGGCACTCAGGCACCATTCTGAAGTCTAGAAAGACACATAAAGATAAGTACTTATGGGGATTTTTCAAGGACACTGAAGTGGTTAAAGTGTTGTTGAATTCCCTTTGACTTCGGACTCTAGCTTGTAAAGCCAGCAAGACTGCTACCTGCAACTTCAGGTCTCCACCTCACTGCTCTGAATATGCTGGCTTTTTGGATTGAATTCTTTCGACTGGGTAGGATGGAGGGAGCACAGTACTGTAGAAGAGTCTGTGGTCAGGACACTGGCTTAAGATATGACTTGTTGTGTTTGGTGCCTTCCATAACCCCAGGGAAGTGACGGAACCTAACGCTTTTTTCCCTTTTTGTGGTGCATTGCCTGTTACTAGTACAAGATATAACAGCCCCAACAAGAGCACTTGAAAGGGGAGATGCTTGGTGGTTAGGTCTTCTGGTTGCTGTGAAACAGCTAGGCTGAGGACTTGAATTTGGATATCTACCCCAGATGAGTTTCTTAATTACTAGGCTCTTGTGAGATTGGGGTGGGAGGCAAGATCACTGACTAGGAGGGGCATCTGGACATGTGATAACTTCCAAGTGACTCTGCATTGTGTTGAATGAAAAATGTGAGTTTAGTAAGAAAATTTCACACAAGCTCTGTTCCAAGTCAGTTCACAGTATAACTCTGTATACGTAACATACAACTTAAAGCATAAACAGCAGTCAGACTTGAGTTCCTTTCCATTCTTCTCTTCTTCCTCAGCTATGCACTTTGAATAGCAGAGAGGGGAAAAATGATGAAAATGTGCTGCTTGGTATTTGATATTTCAAAGGCTATTAACTTACATTTCTCTTGGAGCATACAAAGGCTATTCCATTTCAGCTTTAAATCTCTGCCATCTTCAGTGTTGCTGGTTTTCATTTTATTTTCATTTTTATGGTGTATCTGAGAGCAACTGGCACCTTTCCTCTCTTTCC
>NW_009593993.1:42922-48838 GCF_000690535.1 Cariama cristata | reverse complement strand
CAGCACTTAGGTGACAGAGCCCAAGCTTTTTGCTTTAAAATAAAAAAGTTGGAGCAAGTCCAGAGGGCCACTAAGATGATCCGAGGGCTGGAGCACCTCTCCTAGGAAGACAGGCTGAGAGTTGGGGTTGTTCAGCCTGGAGAAGAGAAGGCTCTGGGGAGACCTTAGAGCAGCCTTCCAGTACCTAAAGGGGGCCTACAAGAAGGCTGGGGAGGGACTTTTGACAAGGGCATGGAGTGATAGGACAAGGGGCAATGGCTTGAAACTGGAAGAGCGAAGATTCAGATGAGATATTAGGAAGAAATTCTTCATTGTGAGGGTGGTGAGGCAGTGGCAGAGGTTGCCCAGAGAAGCTGTGGCTGCCCCATCCCTGGAAGTGTTCAAGGCCAGGTTGGGTGGGGCTTTGAGCAACCTGGTCTGGTGGAAGGTGTCCCTGCCCATGGCAGGGTGATTGGAACAAGATGATCTTTAAGGTCCTTTCCAACCCAAACCATTCTATGATTCTGTAAAAAAGGAAACTTTAAAATATTAATGTTAAAAGCTTTAAATATGGGAAAACTTGTAGTAATTCAAATGTATTATTAATTAAAAAAATCTTAGAATTCTTTACATTAACTTCCCTGGATTTTGATGTTTGAGGGTGTTTTTTCGTATGTTCTTCATTCTGGATGTATACAACAAGTGACCAGTATTGCCTTAATCTGAAATAGTGCACTTCATTGGCAGGTGTCAGTAATTTTGTAAAAAGATTGAGGTGTTTATGATGACTTGATGATCATAAGAGTTTGTTCGGTTAGTTCAAAGTTAGAATTACTATTTGGGAAAAGAGAGGCTGTAGGCCGAATTGTTCTTCAAGAGAATTCTTACAGTAACTCTCTTGAGTTGAAAAGGAAGTTTGCAAAATGTTTGGGACTTTTTTGCTCAAACCAAATCTGTGGCAGGGAATGACTTTATAAGCTTGTGTATAATATTGTTGTGGAAGTGAATTATAAAACATGTACATACGTAAATAAAATGTGTAATTTGCATTTATTTTATATATATATATATTTATTTCAAGAATGTTCTTAAAGAAATAAATTGCTATTTTAAATCTGTTTTCTTCACATTCAAAAATAGCTTGCCTGGTTCGGCTTGCAGTTGAGAGGAAATTTTTTTTCTCTGGTCTGCCATCTGTATTGAATCCACCTAAATTCAGCTCAAAGGGTCTAAGTTTTAGTCAGATTTTTGACAAATGATGACAAGATTACAACACGTTGTCCCTCATGACCTCTACTGGAAATGAAGGTGTTGACTGTATTCATGCATTAGAAGAATAATGACCATGATTTAACCTCAGAACTGTGGCTCAAACGATGCCCTCAAACTTCCCTTGGCATTTTGGAGAACTTGCTTAATTGCTCTGTGCCTCAGTTCCCCACTTGTAAAACCAGGTTAATCGCATTTTTCAGCTTACATGAGTACAGGAAGTTTGGATGTTGTCATGCTGGGAGCTCTATAAGTATTTGAGAATGGTGGTTTCTCTGCTGCAGAGTTCTGACGTAAGTGTGTCTGAATGTCCGTCTTGCTCATTGCTTGGTCTCCAGCAGTGACCAGCTGCAGGTGTCTGGGGATGGTACAAGAACAGAGCAGGCACACAGTGATGCTTTCCCAGAATACTCCCTTAGCCTTCAGTGACTTCATGCTCTTAGATAGTCCTAGGCTATGGGTGATTATCTCTCTGTTTACTAGACCTTGCTGAAGTTTTCTTCTATAGGCAACCTGAAGTCACGCACTGCTGTTGATCCTCTTATTTTGGGGGAAAAGTGCAATGAAGGCGAGTCATTCTAGGTGGCAAAATGTGGAAGGTTATTAGACCTCAATAGGTATTTGTGCGTGGAGTTTACTGGTGGGCTGGCTGTGGTTGATTATAATTGAAGTTGTTTAATTTTTATTTGATGTCCATGTTTATATGCAGTTTGTATTGTGATAGTTCTTGATGTTATTCAAACATATAGTCAGATTTACGGCCTGTTTATGCCATAGGAGGCCCCAGTCCCATTGAGTGACACCTTTTGGTTTGTGCTACTGCCTGAGTAGCAGTGCATGTGGGACAGGACCTTTTGCTGGACTGCTGCTGCTCACCTTCTGTGCACAGGCAAGAAAAACCGAAGGCTGTTTCTTACTTTCAACAATTCACTGTTACTTAACAGTTTGTAGTGCGGTGTAGAAAGCAATTCGTGCCAAGTGTGAAGGTGAAATGAATCAATTTTCTACTTCTCTTCAGATTCCAGAGTGCAGATAAATCTGAATCCCAGCTTTCCAGTCTTGCCATTTTGTCAGGTTGTGGCCAGCTTGTGTGTAAATGTGGAGAAAGTTGCGACTAGAAGCTCAAAGGTTCTGGAGTCTTTAGGACAGTCATTTCCAAACAGCTATTTGTTAGGGTCTGCCTTTGTTCTCCAAAAGGAGAGGTAATAGGAGCTCCATAAACGTACCATCAGCAGGTTTTGATTGCGGGTGGTGCAGGAACAACCTCTTTCTGGGAAGACTTAGCATTGGATAGAGAATATGGTTGTGTCCAACTGGGGCACTTTGCCCTGCACAGAGTACCAGTACATCCTATTACTTGTCTTCAGAAGTGGGTTATTAATGTGAAGAGGTAGCCAGTGTAAGGCAGTAATATATTAAGAGACTTGTAAAGTGTTTAGAAAGAGATGAACTAGACTTTATGCAGCTTACTTAGTTGAATAGGTTAAAGAAGTGAAATAGTTTTGTACGGGGAGGGCACTGCATACTGAATGAAGGGGCGGTTTGGAAGGAAGTGAGAAATTATGGAAGCAGTGGACAAAGAAGGATGTAACTGGTGGGACACGGCTAAAATGTGGGAGTAGGTATGTTTCAGGTGTATTAAATACCAAACTTATGCATTACAGTGAAGAATTAAGGCTGAGTTTACAAGGGAAATTTTTAAACTGCTATTTTAAGATGATTGGAATTGGGATTAAATGCTTGGGAGGTGCTGTCTCCTGGTTGCCTGCAGATCCTTCCTTCATTGGCATGATATGGCATGATTCACTGCCTGGCTGGGGTTGACTGAAAGCAAAGGAACGTAAAAGTGTGCTTATACAATGAACTTTCAGATATGCTTCCTTGTGTAGGCCATTTTCTGATGTGTTACATTGGTGTGGTTGCATCCAGTGACTTTGGGGATATAAACACTGACAGAAAGTGGTTCTACTGGGAAACTAACAAAACTTTGTAGTAAAGCCTGGCAGAAAGAAAACTTTGCTCAACTGTGTAGAACAAATTCGGCAAATCAGGAAGGTAAGTATGCTGTGGTCTGAGCAAAATGATCGGAAATTAGTCTATAATAATTTTCTACTTTCTAAACAAGCAAGATCTTTCATTAAGATAATAATAACTTGGCTTGATGTTTCTGGGGGAAAGGTGTAAGAGAGAAAGCCCCTACTTTAGCCTGTCATAATGAATGCTGATTTCTAGTATGATATTTTAACATAATCATAAAAATGAGGACTGTAGTATTCTTTCTTGAACATCCATTCTGTTTCCTTAAAAATGCAAGATTAATTTTATACTTCAGTGGTATGCCCCTTCTTTCTTGCATACAGACTTACTTCCTAGATGTAATAAAGATGCTCAAAAATTTCCACACCATATTCCACTTGTTTATACTACGTGTTTGTGCAATATGGTGTAGAATAAAAAAAACCCCAAACCTGAAAACCCCCAGTTATTTTCATTTTTGGAGGCTTTTCAGAATTGCTTTTCAGAGATAAAAGTGAGGAGCTAAAGTGCAATGCAGCAAAGTATTTTGACTCCAATAATAGGTGTACTGAAGCTTCAATGTTATAAGGCACTGGGGATACTATCTACTCAGACATTTCTTCAGTATCTCATTCTGTCTCTGATTATAAAGCCTTAACGACACAGCAACAGCCAGCTAGGTCTGCAGCAAAAAGAGTAAAGAAGTGTCCTACCTTTAGACCATACCTTCACAGCAGAGAAGAGCTGATTTCTGTGGCATGTTCTGGGGTTCAGTAAGTCTGGGTTATTTTGATCTGGTAGGAGGAACAAATTCCTAAGTCAAGGAATGTCCTCTTACTAGCTTCCTTTCCAATGATCTCTCTTACTCTGTGCGTGCATGTGTGCTAATTAGCTGGTGAGACTAAAATGCATTGGAGTACCTGAGTCTGCGCTCTAAAACATAATTTATTTAAATGGGTTCACTTTGGAGGGAGAGAGGGTAGCAGTGGCAAAACAAGATATTTGCTGCTTGCTAAGTGTATTTCAGTTTTGAGTCTGGCTTGTGGATATGTTGTTCTTTAGTGATTTGGAATTTCCTGAAATCATATGTATTGCTGCTTCTAACGAACAAACACCACACCCCTCCTCACAGATACTCAGAGGTAGAGCTTGACCTTCCAGACTTATTGTTCTCCTTGCTCAAGAAACCATATTTTAAAAATGTTTCTCCAATAAGTATTTGTCTTTGTAAGAGTTTATATATAATTGTTAGTTCTATATTTACTGGTATGTGCTTAGTCTCTGTTTCTCTACTTGAGCAGTGGCTGTATTTTAGTATCCAAAACTTTTAACATAAAAGCTTGGTTTTAATATGTTTTTTTGGAGTCATCGTTCCTCCTTTATATCATACATAGAAGATGAGGAATTAAGGAACCTGTTTCAAATGTGTATTTTTAATTTAAATGCAGTCTGGAATCGCTTGCGTTTTCAAAGAAGACAAGGAAATACTCATCAATGTCTTTGCTGGGATGTGAGTTAACATTTGTGCTAGCTATAGATTTTTTTTTTCAATTAGCACTCCCTTAGAAAACCCATTCCCCCAGCTTTTGTCAATGTGCTGTAGGAGAAGAGGAGCAAATAGATTGGAAATGCTCTGCAGCTCAGGCTCCTGGGAAAATGTAACAGGTGTTACAGCTCAGCTGGGTATGAGCTTTATGAAAAAGCCCCTCTCAGACTTTACCCATAGAATTCCCTTTCCTAGCCAGAGCTTCAAGTAGGAAGAAACTAATGACTTCATTACCATCTCAATTCTGGGAAATGCTTGGTCCAGACCTGAATCATTAAAGGAAAGGTATAGCACTCTGCGTGACCTTACAAGATCAAAATGTTATTTAGAGCAATTCCATTAGTCAAGGCTATAAACCTGAAAGAACACACCCTTTTGCGTTGGCTTTTAGGCCATAAAATGTGTGTGTATGTCATGAGGAGTGGGGCAGGAGGTGGAGCCTTGGGGGGGGGAGAAAGAAACCCAACATATTCTGCACTCATTGTGCAGTACAATTTCCTATGCTTTCTTTGAAAAGCCACCACTTCCAGCACTTCTTCCCTTCACCCCGTGTTGTGACATGTTTAATGGCTCTTGTCGTTCTCAGCTCTTCTAGGGGTTTCTAATTGGGGATGATACTGAAGCCAAGAATGATGTCAAAATTTCAAGCCATACAAAATGAAATATATGTCTTTAATGCTGTGGTAATTAAAAGCAACTTTTATTTATTGCGTCTTTTGCTATCTTAAAAAAAAAAAGTGTAAGGGAACAGCATGACATACAGAAGATTGACTTTGGAGTTATTTTCCTTTTCTCCATTACTGCTTTTGCAGTTTGTAAGGAAAAGAAACCTCACTTGGTGAAACTATATTCTTGCTAGCTGTCTGGAATTTCTTTACATAATGATAACGCTGGATTTGAAACCTTGACTTAACGCTTTCAGTAGTAGAACAAAATGTTTGTCTTTTATATAATTTTAATGGACTTGGTCAATAAGGAAAACCTAAATGTGTTTTTCCACACAAGCTGCCCTGAAGTCTTTTTCTCTCCCTGCACAAACGTACCTCCACAGGTAAAGGTAGGCATAAGCTAACACAAAGAAATGTGTTATGCCTGCTTTAGGGAAA
>NW_009593993.1:16925-42891 GCF_000690535.1 Cariama cristata | reverse complement strand
AGATTTGCCGAGAGGGAATAGAGGCATGGTGCAGTGTTTTGTAGAAGGTTTGAAGCCTCTGTGATATGTAGGTGTTTGCAATGCCTGAATCGTGTGCCCAGAGGGAAACTGTGTATGTCTTGTACACCAAGCCAGTAATGTGAGTCAGTCTGGTACTAATGGGCACGTGAAGAATGCTTGTTTTTGTGGACATGTGTCTGTGCTGGTATTTCTTGTAAGTGAAATCTTTAAAAGGCCAGACTTGTCCATGTAGTGCAGGACAGTTCAGTGGTGGTCTTGTAGCTTAACTTCATCCAGATGCATCTCTTCGAGGTTGTTGCAGTTGTTACCAATGCTTTTTGGCCTCTTCCCCAAAGTATTCTTGCGTTTTAGCAATCCATTTCTACGGTGAAATTTTTACAAGCTAGTACCACAGTTTTATTTTAACTCTCCTTTCTGGAACAGGTAAAATTGGAGATTGGAAGTTGGAGCTTGAGATTGGTAGTTAAGATGAGACCTCACTGATTTTTTTCTTTTTTTTCCCCTTTATTAATACACCTTAGCACCCTAGGAATTTCTTTCCTTCTTGCTGCACTGTGACACTGGTTGCTCATTTTCATCCAGCGATCACCTGGTTTTCCTAGGTTCTCTTCCTTGTCTTTTTGTAGTGATTAAACTCACAGTCTCAAGAACGGCATTAGCCCTTAAACGTATGACCTTGCATTTCATACTATTGAGTTTCACTTCTATTTGATCCCTTTAATCCTCAGTGGATTCCATTTAGTCCACTCCAGTGATCACATAAGCAAATGCAATGGACACCTCTTACTTCCTATGAGAGTACTGCGTGTGGCTTTTTTGTAGCCTCAGGTTTACGCATTCTTTAGGGCTACAGTTCCTAGGCAGTTAAGTTGGCAAACACTGTACACTTAGTAATGACGGTTTTGGTAGAAGGAAATGGGTCTTTGAGCCTGAGCCTTCCTCCGCAGGTCTGAGCAGTACTGTGTTACATAGGTTAGGTTAACCTGGCTATAGGAGAGGTATAGTTCGTTAGCAGGATGTTGTTTTCTGAGCTATTACCTGCTATGATGCTGTATTTTGATACTCGGCTATAGCCTTGGTGTGTGTGTCTTTTTAATTTGGCTTTGCTCACAAGCCTCTCTCATTCTGTAAGTATGATTCTGTGTTTTCTCTCTTGAATTACTGTGGTGAGTGGCCGGCTGTTGCGTTGAGTTCTCGGAGAAGGATGAGAAGGCATATGAGCTAACATCGATTGTGACAGCTTCTTGGACTGAAAATGCACGCTTCTGGTAGAAGTCTTCTGACACGAAAAGCAAAGAGTTTTGTCACTTAAAACCAGCACAAAACAACCCCCCAACCCCCCCAAATATTGTTCTGTGATACTAATTTGATTTTATGAAGAAAGTAGGTGGGGTTTTGTGCACAAATGCTGAATGGTCTGTGTGGTGTTGTTTGCAACCCTGAACAAAAACTGTCTTGCTTAGTTTAGCCTCTAAAACCCAGGACTGCCCTTAGAAAATCCACACTGCAAATATTTGCTGTTTAGAGCACCGCTGAAACAAAATATTCAAGGTGGAAGAGAATTAGAAAATTGCCAAGTACCCATTAAGAAGAAAATACTGGTAGAGCCTTAATTATGGAACATCTATTGGCACCTCTGTGCTGGTCTGTACTTCAGTGCTCTTTATGCAGGCACCTAGGAGGACCGTTCTAACGGGAATTAGTTAACCCTCTTGGTGCCTCTCTGTGGCAGAACAGTTCTTCAGGTGGTTCAAAGCCTGGTTCACCAGGCATTTTCCAGTGAATCACTTTTGTGCACCTAAGTAAAAATAACTTGCTCCTCTGGAGCTTTGTCATAGCTGTATGTTTTGAATGTATCCATTTTGTGGTGAAGGTGAAATTTTAGTTTTTGTGGTGTTGGTGTGAGTTTTGCCATGATGACTGTAGGCCTAATACGAGCAGAAAAGGCGGCTGGCATCAATAGTTTTTCTGGATGGGTGACAGCTGAGGGTGATTTTTTTAAAAAAAATCTTCAGTAATTCTGACCTGTATTTGAGAAAGCGAAGTCCTTTCTGAGAACCTTGTCAAAATTGCGTCTTCTGATTAAGCAGCATGATATTATATCTCAGATGTGATTGGGATGTTCACCCCCCTGTCTTTATATTTATAAGCAGTTTCTGAAAATATTTTCTGACTCTCTTAGAGTCCACTCCCTGACCCATGTGTAGTGCTTCAAGGCTGGGTGCTTACCTGTCCTTGCAGGGCATGGTGAACTCGAACTATTCAGTAACTGCTCAGTGACCAGTGTGCTTTGCACAGAAGTAATCAATGAGATAGGCTGTTCATTAATTGCCATCCTGGCTTTGATTATGCCTACGGAAAGAACTTTGCTTCTGATATCAATAAATGTGCTGCTAATTCTGTTGCTCTGCTTGTTTGCAGCTCACGTTATCCTTCATGTGGTTTCTCACAAATTAGGTGAAAGCACTATTCTTTTGTTCTATGTGTTGCTTGTTAAAAATACTGGTAGAGCATGTCTCAGACTATATCACTGCTTGAAAGGCCTAGAATATCTGCATAAAAGGCTAATATTAGAGTGCTTTAAAGGATTTGTTTTGCATTCCGGTATTGGTCTGAAGTCAGGACTTGCCTAATAGCTGCTTTTTTCACTTGTAAAAAGATGGCAACAGCCTCTTCTTTAGCAGTATGTTGTGATGTGTATCTTTAAAAAAAAAAAAAATCAAAACTAACAACCCCGGTTAGGAGAGTCTAAGTATTGACAGCTTTTTTTTTTCTAATCCAGAAAAATTTATGTATCTGTGTGTAGGATCATTAAAGAAGCCATTTTCCCTTCACCTGATGGTGCTTGCAGTTTGTATTTCCTGACACCAGAAGTTTATTGTATTTAATAAGCGACTTCCTATTGCATTAGCAAATTTCCATCTGGTTGGAAAGGTACCTGATTCTATTACTCTATTTGTCTTCACGGCTATGATGCAAAACATAATTTGCTTATAGCTGCGTAAATATGGATAATGCAATGATATGAACATCATATTACCCACAAAAAGGTTTTGTTCTGAGCAGAGTACTTCTGATTTTTATGAATGAACAGAGAAAATGAACAGAGAGGGGAGATAGCTGCTGCTTCTATAAGCTTGGTGGTGTCCCAAAACTTTACAGAGGCTTTAGAAGGAAAATTAGAGAAAAGGGTAAAAAAAGGAAATAAAATTACTGTCTGAAAATGTCTGTGCTCTTTGTGTGCGAGAGGGAGAGGGGCAGTACTACATTTTACACATGAGCAGGATTTTGGAGAGGTATCTGCCCTTTGGAAAATCAGAGAATGGCGAGATGATAGGATGTCTCCCTGAAATCTTACAGTCTTACAGCTAGGCAACAGTCTAAAAGTAGAAACCTGTAAGTTAGTAGCATCATAAAAATCTGATTTGAAGCTTTAGAAAGGGCTGGGGAGGAATTATTGAGTGAAATCTTAATAAGAATGGGATTTTATCATCTGAGTTTCACCAGTCTCCAAGAAGCCTCAGCAAACAAGTCATCTCTGTGAATGCTATTACTAATGGGACAATATGCCCAGTATTACTCTGTGTCCATTTCGGAGGTGTTCAGAGGAGGCATGGATGGCTTTACTGACTTGCCTATTGTCACATAAGAAGTCTGCAGCAGATGGGGGAAATTAAGCCAGGAGTTCAGAGCTGTCTGCCTGAGATGCTTACAACAAAATCCCTCGTGGGAAGTGCCGTATAGGAACATTCTTGCTCCAAAGAACATACAGACTAGATGTGAGGAGAAATGCCTTGCCCAAAGGAAAAGGAAAATCGGTAGCGGAGTGTGGGGTTTTATTTTTTAAGAAACAAACAAATACTTAAAACAAACAAAACCAGGATTCTTGCATGTACATCAGTACTTAGTCTTCTGTTGGTAAATACATGATAGCACAAACTATTGCAATATAGTAGTTTGGCAGCAGGAGGGTGGGAAGGGTAGGAGGCTTTCCTCGGGAAGGCCATCCCACTGCCTTCTGCATCTTTCAGCTCTCCCTGTAGCTGACCTTGCTGTCACCGCAGAGCTGCAGGTTACCCAGTACTGACAGCAACGGGGCTGCTCTGTGGGACTCAAGTATATTGGTTTCCAGATGGCATCTCCCAGTTTGACACAGCCAGGAGATGTGTGTATCTCTTGCCACCTTATGTAGGGCTTTGAATGGCACTCCGCTAGCACCATATTACAAGGTAGTTGTGATATTGCTTATGCTGGTATCCTGCCTTTCTATTCCAAGGGGGTATGTGACTGTCTTTAAATGTGATATGCAGGAAACAAAGTGGGAAGATAGCTGAAATGCTGATAAATTATTTGCTGTGTGTTTTGCCACCACAAATTAGTGCATTGATGAGACATCCTGCAAAAGCAGTGTTTGTCTTTCTGAAGATGTGCAAGTATATTTACCCGTAAGTACCAATGAAGTGTGCTTGTGAAGGAAATGAAGCCTCAAGTGTGTGTAATTATGTTCCCTTCCTTCTATGATAGCTGCCAAGAGCTTGATAACAAGAGTCCATCACCTATAACAGCAATAGGGATCTTCTCTGTTATTTGCCATTTGCTCTGTATATTAGGAACCCTCTCTGTAAAAGATGATGGATGTCAGGCTTAAATTCAGAAGTGCTTCCATGTTGTTTTCAGAAATGTGTGAGTTTAAACGTACTGAGTCCTATTGGGTGTGTCCTGCCATGCTGAGCATCTGGCATCAAGCATGTCTAACAATTTCCTCTGAAAGCTTTAAGTACGTTCCAAAGTCTGTTGTTAACTTCATTCTTAATTAGGATCTATGCAAGACTATCATACTCCGGTTGCTTAAAACTGGGGCTGCAAAAGAAGTGTATGATAGGGTCACTCATCCTCTCTGGAAGTTGAATATCTCTTTTAGCTGTCAAGATAAAGAGCTTGGAGGACAACTTGAGGGAGTAAAGTTTGACAACTTTGACTGGTGTTTCCTTGTTTCATCAAATGTTTCACAGAATAGCCTAACTCCATACATTAATGAAATCCTGTAAGATGTCAGATTGCAAGTGTACAACATACTGAGAAAGAAAATAAAGAGCTACGTGGGAAAGCACGAGATGCTAGGTTTCAGAATTTGTCTAAATAACTGCATGTGTTGGCTTCATAACTGATGCTCTGAAAAGAAATCAGTCCCAGAAATGGAGTCATGTTCTTTGACTCTCTGTTAGCAAGCACATATTCTATCAAGGGTATAGCTGTGCAGTAAAAGTTCATGATGTAAATGGAAGAACTATGCAGATAGTCTTTAGTTCCTCATGAGGACAGTTTTTGGTGGTTTGTTCCCTCCCTCAAGTGAGATGATCCTTCTCCTGTTATTGGGAGAGAGAGGATGAGACAGTTTTGAAAATCAGACAACTTTAAGCCTGTTGCAGGTTCAGGTTTCCCCCATGCATACCCCCGTGTGGTCAGCATCAGCGTTTATCTAAGTGTGATTGTGTTCAACTAGCTTGTCAAAAATTGTATACTTTGGCGTTTATGTTAAACTGCCACTAATGATATCTTTTGGGTTAAAACCAGTCAAACTGAGCATCTGTTACGTTTGTGAGCAGCTGGCTAGCGTGTCTGGGAAAAAGGATCCCTGGATGTGGAGGATGGAATAGCAAAGTGCCTGAGGAAGAGCTCACTGCCACTGGGGAAACTGGTCTCTGTGGGTGGGTTGAGTAAGAAGCCTGGTGAGCGCGAAGAGGATGGTATGAAGTGATTGTGATGCTGGCTGCCAGAGCTACTGCAGAAGCATCTGGTTTTGGAGCCAATGGCACTGCTTTTTGACCAGTGACTGTAGTTCCTGTATGTATGTAGCCATGGGTTCATTACGGTACATCCAGTGGAAGAGTCTCTGCTGTACTTGCTGCAAGAGAGAAAGAATTTCCATTTTGCATGGAATTGGACACCAACAAATAAAAGAAAGGCTTTATTAATGACCAGATGGGTAGTGACCTGCCAGCACCTCGATCTAGAACTGACAAGAACTGTCAGGAACAGAGTTGGGAAGAAATGAATTGAGAACAAATGATGAGCAGTGAGTTCCTTCTTGGGCTTGTGATGGTTTAACGGTTTTGGAACCAACAACTCAATCATCAGCTGATAAATTTTGCATTAATTATAACTGGTTTCTAGGCAATTGTCAAAAATGGGTAATACTGGTTGACTTTTTTAGAACGCTTACCTTTTTGGAGGCATTGCAAGGATTTGTGTCAGTCTGAGAGAAAGGGACCATTTGCATAGAAAATAAAGTTCATGTCATCCCCATAAACTCTGAAGCTCAGGTGTATCAGAATTGGGTACTGGTGTATTGTAGATCCCAACTGTTATGATAGGCATTTGTCTCCCTCCCTCCCCTGCTTCCCCTGGCAATAGGTTGATGAAACATGAATGAGATAGAGCTCACTTTACATCCCTGCCCTGTCCAACAAAATGGAAGGTCTGCAACTGATAGTACAATTGGGGTGGGGGACGACACACGACCAAACAAAAAACCCAACAAACTGTAGCTTGAGTGCATCTATACTGCTTAGTCCAGGCAGCACAATCTATATAAATGCAAATGTGTCAGTAGGGAAAACATACATGGCAATTAAATCTAATCCAATGCCCTTTTTTCTGTTTTGTTCTATTTATTGGTAGGGAGGCAAGGAAATAGTTTACTTTTTGGTAAACAAAGAGGAGAACTTGTCCCAAGGCCTAGTGGATATGTCTGCATTTTTTGTTTAGGACATATGATTCTTAGTTTTCCTCACATCTGTCCACTCTCCTGCTGATTTTTGCTGAATGAACTTTTGTGGGAGACTCTAAGTATGCAATCTGTACTTGCGCAGATGAAGGCAAGGCTTGGTCTTACCTGCTTTTTGTATCTTGTTTGACCTCTCTAACTAGAAGTGAAGTGAGTTTAAAGCCCACCATGCACCTTGGCCTTTATGGGATGAATTTCACTTTGTGTTTACTCAAGCACAAAGTTGATGCTTATTGAGTGCAGGACTACCGTTTTGGTGACTCTTTCCTTTTGGGCTTAACTCATTTACATTTACAAGGATTCCTGGTAGTTTCAGGAAATTTCTGTGGAGTCCTCCTGGTAGTTAGATCTCTTGCTTGGTACCGTGCAGCCCAGGAATGAAACATGATGATTACTTTAGCCTGGAGTAAAATGGGCAAGCAGTATTTTGTAGTTGTCCTTCCTCTAGAAACTGGCATCTTTACTGGAATGCAGTCCTGATGGTTAATATGAAATGGAAAATATCAAAGGAATTCAGTCTATTTGTTATGTTATATGTGACCAAGATGCAGTGATTCTTGCTTGCTGGTTCAGCCACCAGTTTGCTCCTGATACTAACAGAAAATGCAATGGGAATGTTGATCCATTGCTCTGCAAGGAAACGGATGGAAAATAGATAGAAACCAGTAACACAGCTAACACAAACTCGGTTGTTCTGGCTGGTGCTAATCTGGTAATCCTTACTCAATTTCCTTCCAGTACAATTAATTATTTTTGTTTGTTTTTGTTATATCAAAGTGTGTTGTGATAACTTCGTTTAGCAGCTCAAAATGTAACACCAAACTCCCTGCTGGCATGACTTCAAGAGCAGAGTTGTGCCAGCAGATAATTTGGCCTAGATTATTTTTAAGAAGGTTGTAAGTCTTGTTTTTCTCTATTACATGCTTACTGTGGTAATATCAAATATTTATTCTGCTGATTACAGCTTTAACTCTAAACAAACCCAGAGGAGTAATCTCTTGACCTGTGCAGTGACAGAGACTGCCCCTTGCATGGAGCTGTTTGAAAATGAGAATGATTCCTCTTGTGAAAATTTTTATTTAAACCGTACTACTAGAAATCTCAAAACTCTGGGTTTTTCATGCAAGTGTTGTCCTTTTTGCCCTTGCTGAAGTGCTTGATGAAATTCCCTCATCACAAAGCTAGGACTGAAATCCATCTTTTTTTTTTTTCCTGACATAATTATGCTCACTCACCTGTATACATATGCACAGATGGGTATGCGTGTGCACGCACATGCAGTCAAATACTCCTCTTAGCTTCAGAAGGGTGAAAGAGGAAACATTAACATCCCATTAGCTGCAGGGTTCACATGCGGGGTCTATAAAGAAATCTGGCTTTGGATTCCAGAACACGTTGAGAGAGAAAATCATAATAAAACGTAGGTGCTTCTTCCATCACTCACTAGGTCATTGATGTATTTGTGTCCTGTTCCCTCCCCCCTGCCTACAACGTCTCACATCTCCTTGGAACACAGACTCCCCTCCCCTATAGGAAGTCTCATTCATTCATGTTTTGAAGGAATTCCTTAATTCTCTTTCAGCAAGATTACCGCCATCCGTGCCCGTTTTCCTTCTCTCTGCCTTTGCCAGAGAGAGAGAGAGGAGCAGGGCCTGCCCAGATGGTTGAGGACCAAAAAGAAGGAACATTTTCTCATGCTTTTAAAAAGACCACTTTCTTTCCTGCCTAATATTTAGCTCCTTCAAATGCAAATGAAGAGGTTTCACTCCAAGGTTAGCATAACAATTATGGGAAAGCTTTAAATCTGAAGCATTTGTTTACACGATGAAAGGAGTCCACAGTCCAAAAGCTCTGAGGCCAGGGCTTTTCAGTAGCTATTTTCTGACTAAGTAGTGAACTGCAAGTCAATTTTAGACCACAAAGAAAACCAATTTATATCAGTGTGTAAGCTAATTTTGGAGGGAGTTCTACATTATAGATGATGGTGGGTTTTTTTAAAGTGACTGTTACTGAAATAAACTTCTGATTTCCCCCCTCCCCCAACCCTTTGCATCTTGCTCTTTAATGAGCCCCCAGATGTCTTGGATGCTAATGACCGTTCCCCAGTGCCCTCAGAAGAAGGGACTTGCAGGATCTGGGGAATCCGTTTCATTAATACCCAGGTGGGTGGTTGTCCAAAAACTTTTATTGATCCGCAGGAGTGAATTCCAGGTGGGCAGAACTCCTATCAGATAACGTATTTTCCTGTCTTGGTTTCTGTTTAACTTGCTTCCCTGGTTGTTCAGTCTGAGTGCAAACTCTTCTTGGTGAACTTTTCATTGGTAGAGTGCTCTGGAGTGACAACTCTTGAGATACGGTCATTCCATGGAAGTTGTAAGATGCTGATTCTGAGCCAATTTGTATTTCTCCATTGCTATGCTTTTAGTATGCCACAATCCTGAAATAATATTAATGCTGTATAATACTACTTGACAACTAGATGTTTCCATTTCTTTTGTTGGTTAGAACCTTCCCCAAAAGGCCTCTTTTGTCATTGTTCACGTTGACTTTTGGTAGCATCAAAGTACCTGTAAATCCCTCGGGCATTTTGCTGCGTTTCTCCTTTATAAGGTTGGTATAGCAGCAATGTGACGATGTTGCTTCTCATCCCAAACAAGATTGCAGTCAGATTATGTGCATCAGAGGTAACTTTAGTCAGTGATAGTAAGGGAGGAGTATATTCTTGCCTGGGTGCCAAGGCAATGTCATCAGCTAAAACCAGACAAGACCTTGTTTTTTTTTTGAGATACACTGTCTGCTGCAAACTCTATCTCAGGTTCATTCATGTGAATGGGGAAGGGGCTTCCACTGGTCCCAAGTATTCAGGGGCTTTACCCTCTTCACTCTGGGAGAAGTTTTCTTTGTGGAAAGCCTCAGAAAAGGTTTCAGAATGCAGTTGTTTTCCAAGCAAGGTGGCTGCTTTCTCTCACAAGAAACTTTGTACAAATGCCACAGAATCCTGCAGTGCTGTTCTTAGTGCCATAAGCTATATATTGAGAAGCAAACGCTTGTTGGTTTATCTTCCCTAAGCTTTCAAGAGGATAGAAACCAGAAAACCCTAGAAAGCATCGCTGGAGGGGCCCTCAACAGGCTGCCCAGTCCATCTCCCTGTCCTCTGGCAAGATCACCTGTAGCGATGTCTCTCCTGACAAATGCTTGTCTAATCTGCCCTCTGAACCCACAAAATATTTTACAGCTGTAGAATCTGTAGAACCTATTATCCCTGCTCACAATGGAACAACAGTAGTAACAAAGAGTCAGTAAATAAGATTACAATGCCTATTTCTCCAGCTGTACAGTAATTTTATCTGAACCCACAAAATATTTTACAGCTGTAGAATCTGGCTCCTAAATGATCACTTGACTTTTCCACTCCTGTGGAAACAGACCATATAAAATAAATTGTTCCCTTGATTGTTAACTAGAACTAATGCAAGCAAATGCATCTTGTATTTGAGTTCATTAATTGCTTTGAAAACATTGTTTGAAACTGCAACAAATACAGCAAGACTGATCAGTAGGAACCAAAGTGAAAGACACAAGTGCAAAGCAGCAAAGAGACTTCAGTGAACCTCAGTGGAAGCTCCTGCTGAGGAAAAACCTGCAAAGTATGGAATTGGTACTAGGGTGTGAGAACACTTGGATTTTGTGAGGCCATTTCTGCATGGTTCAGTCTCTGTACTTAGTGAATCAACAGATTCATTAGACTAAGCAGGTATGTTGTTTAGGAGGAAGGTATTTGGCTTCCAACACCACTTATTGCTTGACTGAAAAACTGTGATGATGTATTTTAGTGTTGGTGATGACTGAAACTTGGTATTAGAATAACTGTTACTGGATTAATAACCACCAGACTGTTGTCCAGAAAATTATCTAATATTATTTCTCAGGTAGCTGTAACTGGTATTGTCTGTGGTTCATCCTTTGGAGTTGGTTAAATTCTGGGTGAAGGGACTTACTTCCTCTTCTAGATTCCCATTTATCATAAGATCATATTAGTATGTGTCAAGGAATGCCTTGACTCCTCAGTAGTAAAGATCCAGCTCTATAGATAAAGCACTGTAATCCATCTCTCTCTCTATTTAGTTGTTTTAGCAGTAGAACTGGTGCATAATAGGCAAGCGTATCTAGCATTTGATTCCTCACTGCAAGGCATGTGTGATGTAGTATTGCACATGACACTGTTAGATCTGTTTTTTTTCTTTTTAGTGAGTAAACTGTTTTGATTGATTCTGTAGAGCAAGATTACAGCTCTGACAGGCATTCCTTGTTTCTTGCACCTGGAAGACCCTGAAGTTCGCTCTGCCCCCTGTGTGAGTGGGCCGTATTCAAGTGAACTAGAATTTGGGAAGAATAAATCTTCATTAATGGAGTGCCATGCTGAAGCCTTTTTAAAGGATTTTCTTTGAAGTGATTTAAGTCCAATGGAAAAAAAGTAAACTTTAAAAAAAAAGCTATGCAACTTTATGATGTTATGAGACTCAAAGAAGTTATTTTATATCATCATTTGTATCATCACTGCATATAACTTGCACTCTCAAAGAATGATTGGATTAACCAAACAATCTCTCATGCAGTGAACAACAGCTAATAATATGTGTTACACTATGTCATTTGTAGAAGAGTCACTGTCTCTTCCCTTGCTTTTCATCCCTCGATGCATTTATCGGACATCTAAGCTCCTAATACAGGTGAGTTAATGCATAACTGCACTATGGAAATAGTCACTACTTTGGTCCCTGATTGGGGTGCTTGGGCTACATTTATGATGTAAATGGCAAAAGAAGTTCTGCAAGAAGTGTACTAAGGTCTTAAACTCTCTTAAGACTACTTATTGGAGGTTATATAAAGTGTTTGTAAGTTTTATTTTGATCTGCCCAATGACAGCTTTAAAAAAACAAAACCAAAAAACCCACCCTCTGAGACAGCAGTTGCTAGCCCACTGAGTCTACTTTAAAGAAATGCTTACAAAAGCAAAGATAGCCTTCGTGTCATTGCCATGCTCAAAGCTTGGTCTTTTAGACCTTTCTTTGTAACAATGGATAGGTTATACAGCTATTTTTTAACCTCTTAACCTTCTGAGTTGGAATACCAGACTGCTACGAAAGCTTTAACTATGAAAGTGGCTGTAAGTAAGCCCATTTGTACTGCTTTAATACAGGTTCGGTATGTTAATTCTCTAGTAATGTAATCAAGAAAGTGCTGGCATTCAGAACCAGCAAGTACCTAGTACTCACTTCAACCCATGACCGTAATGAATGTAAAATGCTGGTAGTAATAAATTGAAATGAAAAACTCCTTCATCTTGGCATGCAAAAGATTTGCAATCACATTTTGATTCTGAGTGCTGCTTGATTGGGGATTAATGTGTGGGTAGATTGACCTCTCTTGCAGGAGCAGTTGTTTTTGTATTAACTGTGTGAAAAACAAATTTCAAGTAGATGGCCTGTTGCAGTTTTCTTGCAATTCATATTAGCACCCCTTTGGTTTCTCAATAGCAATACTTGCTCTGAATTTTTCAGGGCTTTTCCTTCTTTTCGTGTCTTGCAGGGAGGAGGGTGAATTCTATAATCAACAGAAAGATCAGGTTCCTTTTGTTCCCTGTACTGTCATCAAATATGACATCTCCTTATTGACTTGGTTAATTTTAAAATGGATAATTTGTGCTTTACAAAGCAAAATGAAGCTGTTGCTGTATTTTCAAATGAAGCTATTTCTACCTGAGAAATAACTTGTGCTGTACGCATTGTATGCAAAAAATGGCAAGCCCACTTCTGTTCAGATTAGACTTGTATCCGTTTATCTGTTTTTGACACATCAACTACCTTTAGTTTCCAGTATTGATTTTATAGTGAGGATATTGTTTGGGCTATATTTTCCAGGATTGTCTAAACAATAGTAATGTGAGCTTGTGTACAGTAACATTTGCCTGAGAGAGGAGAATATGAGCCAAATTCTTATCTCATCCTGGTTTATTAAATAAAACTAAAAAAAGTGAATGTGCTTAGCCTGCTGAGGTGCATCTTTTGTCTTCATGCTCACTACTAAGTAACCAAACAAAAAAAAGGAGCAACAAGCTCAGGCCTATGTTTTGGCTGCATTTCGGAATTCCACAGCAGACTTTTGAATTTGCACTTGTACAATCTTAGGCAAAGTACAAATATGTTCCAGGAGATAGCAATCCCAGCTTATTTTTCACCAGTTGAGGATTACAAATGAACCGGAAAATGTATTGTCCTTTCTTGTCACCTTACATCTTCCTGTCAGCTTTGTGGATACTAAGTAGGTGATGCAAACTGTTATACTAACTATGTCATGTTTTATGTCTTATCAGTTGTCTTGATTTTAGAATTAATTTTGGAAAATGGTGTAGGTAAAGAGGTGAGCTTGTTATACTTTGAAAACCAGGTGATACATATTTAAGGTTATAAGCAGTGATTCTGGTTTTACAGCTATTTTGCACTGCACGAAATTATTCTAATGTGCTTAAGAATCTGGGTCATAAACTGTAAACTGGGAGAGGGAAGAGGAGCTTTCAGTGTCCTACTTGTCTTGCAACAGGTGGGTTTTATCAAATGGATCATTAAGAAGTTTTCATAATGTAGGGTTTTTTTTCATTTCACATAAAACTGTTATTGCAGACAAATCCTACGTGGAGCCATGAAAAACTGAGGTTTGATTTGTGCTGGTGGAAATGACAAAGATAACCAGCTATTTATTTTATATCTTCTTCTTGTGTCAAAATAGTGGAGAAATAGCTCTGCACTCCCTAATGGATGGATGAAAACGATATAGACCTCTTTGGCACAGTGTAGTGTTTGGATCACGTTTCCTCCCACACCAGCAAATACTGTTGTGGTATAACGTTAGCCAGTATATGTCTTGTTAGCAGACAAGTACTGCTTAGGGGTGTTTAGTTGTTGTCTACATTGAAGGCTCTCAAAAACTCCATTTGTTCTGCCTGTGGCTGTGAAGTGTTAGGTCACATATAGTAATGTTTGACCTTTCTTGGTCTTTAAAGGAATCCCAGATAATTACAGGAATACATCAATTATAGGTATTTGATATTTCTTTTAATTTAGGAGATCTAGTGTTAAGATGCCTTGAACCAATGACCTACAAGTCCTCTCTGTAGCAGCTCTGGTGTAGTCATTAAAACCCATGTTCTGCAGTACGCCACATCTACTGGCACAGAGGGATCAGAAGGTTGCTGGATCTGAGCCCCTGAGTGGCATAACAGGTTTGTCTTAGTACGGATAGTGCAAAAAAACATCTGTCTGGAGTGTTGTGGTTGTACCAGTCCTTCTGCCTGCTCTACTGCTCCATGCCGGAGGCTGTTCCCAGCCTGGAAATGGAGGAATGATGGTACTCCCTTTTGCGACTTGTGTGGAGTGCAGCTAGATGTGAAATGAGGTCTCTGAATCCTATGCCAAGAAGAGGTAGGGTCTGATCTGAAAATTGGCTCTTATGAATTTGTCTGTTTCCTGCTATAGGAAGTACTGGGAGCAAATTGTCAATTTATGATGTCTAACCTACTGCTGTAGCCCAATTTTCCCCCAAATCCTACTGCTGTTAAGATGAAAAAAGCTTAATCAATTTACACAAATAGCAAAATACATTCCATGAGTAGCAAAGTGAATTCCAATTAGGGAAGATTTGGGTGACAAATTCTATGTTAAATGTTTTTCAAGGATATGGGAAAGGTTAGCACACAGAGCACCAGCATGACTCATGTTAGTGTGTTTAAAAAAAGAAACAAACAAACCCCCAAAACACAACCAAAAAACCTACAAAGTTTGAAGTGTGTCAAAGGGGAAACATGTACCACTGAAGAGGATTTCTTTTCACTTACAGTAACCTTTTATTGCTGATCTGGCCAAATGTATGGTAATGTGAAATTTGCCATATTTGATACATTTGAGATGCCCGCTAACAAAATATAGGCAAGAGATAACAAGCATTAATGCTGGTGCAGCAAATATACCTCCTTGCTTCAGATCTTGATGTTTTACAGTAGATACTAAAAAGAAAGCAACCATGACACATAAGCCTCCAAAAGTGAATTGCCAACTTGCTGACCAGCACTTAAAATTGTAAATCTATAGTGTGAGTGCTTCTGCGCTGGGTCCCTTGTTATTGGGCCTTTATGTATGAGGTGGGTGGCTGCTGTCATTACTGTCATCTGTAACTGTTCTTACTCAGAGTTTCATTGCTCTCATTCAAAATATACCTTATTTTGGCCAGTTTTGTGATGAGAAGCAGCTTTTCATTCTGGATGATGTGTAGGTTGGCTAAGGAACAGCCACATGTAGTGAAGAACAAGTACTTCCTTCTCCCTGTGCAGTGTAGATCTTTTTTATTATTACAATCCAGGAAGGAAGGAGATAATCTAGTGTGATGTAGCTTTGTACAGATTTAACTCCTTGCCTGGTACATAGTCAACTTGATAATATATCTGTGGAGACTCAGGACAACACATTTCCTTGACTTGAGGGATGAGACCCTACGCAGACTAGCTTCCTGTATTTCCCTAAAGTGAGGCAATGTGCACATTCATCTTCCGTATTGAAGTCCACTAATAAATGATCTTCCATCAAGGTTGCTGAATGTTTATGCTCCAGAGTAGTCAACATAGCTAGTTCACGAGTGAGTTGTGTTAGTGGAACTAGATGTTTATGTGCTCGTAAATATTTTTGATAACTCATGAAAATGAACAATGACATAATCTTCTTTAAGGACTTCTGCACACAAAATACAGGTGGTAACATCAGGGAATTGGGCACCGCAACTGGTAGATTGTCCATGCGTTGAGCCTCTGTTCTAAGAGAATTCCCACTTTTAATCTTGAAGTCTAAGTTTATCTGTGAGATTTATCTTCCAAAACACGAGTTCTGGGTGAATGAATCCTCATGGCAGGTTTTTAATATTCTGTAACAACACGCTACCATCTATTGTGACTTACTTGAAGTTAGTATAGTATTGTGCTAGTGCTAAAATGACATCTGTTCAGAATGATTGTATGATAAATGGATCAGGGAAAAGTAAGTGAAGTAGAGCTAACTTAAGAGGTTAATTTTTGCATACCAAGCAAGCTATCCAGTATTGCTTTCCTTGCATCAGTTCTTCGTTTCTTCAGATCATACATTCAGACATCTATTTGTCAAACACTGGGCTGTATTCTTAATCCTGTTCTCTGCTCTAATATTCAGTTTATCTTAAGTATGATTGTTGCTACTTGTATTTTTTTTTTTTTCATCTTTTCAATGTCTTGCAGACTGATTTCCCCTTTGCAGCATCTTATATTCTGAGGAATTTCAGTATTGTCTCTTATATTATGTCTGGAGGTGAAAGGTAAGAGATTGAGGGGTGACTGAATTCTCGTCAGAGGAGGAATTCCTCTTGAGGGCTAAGATTTCAAACAGAAGAGCGGGATGAAATTTTTCTTGGTTCTCTGAGTGTGATTTGGCAATATAATATACTAAGCATTATCTACTCTGGGAGAAGTGAATTTCAGTATCTTGGGAGTGCGATGTTTTTATATTTTAACCTTTTTGAAGGTTCCCAAATATGAAGTATATATATAAAAAAAAAGCCTCTCATCCTTTTTGTTGAAGTTACACATATTTGGACTGTACTAAATACAAGGATGAGGAAAGAAAGGAGGGCAATCCCAGCACTTACGCAGTGTGGATTCCCACGGTGGTATTCAAAGCAGTGTAAGGATCTTCCGCTCTTCTCATTTGGTACTGTTATTGTTTTTTAAAGGTGAATCTGGCAGGTTGTCTGCATTCCAAGTGAAAGAGAGCCCCTGGAGACAAGTGGCTTGTTTTGAGAATGGAACTCCATGAAAGAGCCAGTTCCTTTCATGGGTCTGCAGCTTGCCTACAGCTTAGTTCTCTAAAGAGGAACTTCTGTCTTTAAAAACAAAACCAAAACAAAACCAAAAAAACCCCCACCAGCCCAAAAATGCTGCTACAGCAGGGTGGGAAGTTTGTTCCGTGGTTCCATCCTGGACAGATGTTTTGATGTCTCCCTCCTTGCCTCTGCCGCCTTCTCTTCCCCCACTATTTTTGAAAGCAACCTTTCGCTTTCCGCTTGCATAGCAACATCTCTGATTCTTGGCCTTTCTCACTGAATTGGGACTTTGGTTTCATCCTGTTAACAGGTAAATGGCCTTAAACCCTTCATGGTTTTGTCAGGGTAAAGTGGAGCTGAAAAGCATTACATGTGTTCCAAGTTGAGGGGCAGCTCTTTTGCCATGTTCTTCGCGCGTGTCCCCCCCCCCCCCCCCCCCCTTCTATGAAAGAACTCAGCCACAATGAAGCTTTAATCAGCTTCATTGATTTAAAGCTAATTTGCACTTGGCTTCAAGGCTAAGGTCTGTAGCACAAGCTGAAGACCTTTAAATCAGAAGTCAGAATGAAAAGCCTTAGGTATATCATATTGTCTGCCGTGCAAAAAATAGCAGCTTCTGAAGACTGCAAATTAACTATAAGAAAAAAGCACAAAGCGGTGTTTTCTTCTGCGTTAATGTAACCTCGGCTTGCTGAGTTACACGAGCTTTGCTATCAACATTTCTGCTTCATCATGTAAATTAATAGAGTCGCCTGAATATGTTTTAGCTCTGTGATGTTTTCAGCACTCCGATTCTGGTTGGTTTCAGTTGGATTTAACCTAATTGCCAAACTGATTCCCATCAGTAATAACTTTTAACATTTATTTTTCCCAAAGGGAAAAAATTGTCTTGTCTGTATTCTGCAATTAAGAAGATGATGAAATATTCAGTGTATGCCTCCACTCTGACTTAAATTCTTTTGTTAACTTTATCAGATAAACTATAAAATATTAACCAGCCTACTGTCTGAGCATGTGTGAGCTGTATACTGTTTATCAGACATTTTAAGGTACTTGTAATTTTTAACATTGACTACATCACGGGAGAGACTGCATTATCCTCAGTTTTCAGAATCAATGCTTTTGATAGGGCTTGGTGTAGCAGAATGTGCGTCTCCAATTTCTTTTCAACGTGATCCGAACACACAGGAAAGCGTCATTACCTCAAGCCTTTATTAATGCTTAAACGGGTGGAGCAGAAACAATGTCTTTCTTTAATTTGTCCTTTCACAGTATATTTCTGATCATGCCAGGCTATTGTTTACAATGTTGCTTGCTGGAATTTTGTAGCCAGTTGCAAGGCCGGGACAGTCCAAGTTGTATATTGATGTTGCACGCGCCTAGTATATATAGATGGGGCGAACTCGGCAACTAGATTAAAGCATGGCTATGTAGATTCTTGATTGGGAGTAATGTCTGAAAAGACCTTATTTTTTGCATCTACACATCAACTTTTTGCAAACCTGATGTATATGCAAAGATGAAAAGGAGGATAAACTTGTGTTTGTGGCTGCTTGTGGTTGCAGTGTTGTATCTTATTAAGAAAGAGAACACAAGTTCTGAAAGGTTCTGGCCTCTTTTTTTGTGCGTGGTTTTGAAACAATTCATAAGCTTACTGCAGTGAGCATTAAAGTGACTCTGCTCTCTTGTCAGGTCTGTGAAGTGAGTGCAAGCCTGAGCCATGACAATTAAGTCAAAGTAGTATTTAACTTGTTAGCTTCTCCATAGAAATTAATTCATACGTTTACTTGCTCTTACTTTTTTTTATCTTCAAAAAAACCCCACCATCAAGCTTATAAGATTTGTAGTCAGAATCTGTGTTGATATTGAAAACACAGTAAATTAAATTAGTACTATTTAAAAGCTGGTGGGCATAAATAGGGTAAGAAGAGGAGAAAATGGAACGTGTGGAACGCTGCGGGAGTGTTTCACACTGCCTGCGTAGGTATCCGCAGCAGGGAGGCGTAGCATTCCTCACCTACCCTGCACATTTACATGTGGCTGATGGAGCCATATACAGCCCTCTCAGGATTTTTTTTTTTTACCTGACATGTCAAGCTCTGTACGCCAACTCATGTGACTATCAGAAGTCAACTCTGTCTCACCCTTTCCTCCCTGTTCCCCTGCAGTGGATTATGTGACAGAAAAGGGCTGCAGCCAGGAAGAGTTTGCTTTCTGTCAAGGTTCCCTGGATTTGCAGAGTGCTGTTAGGAGGCTTGTGTTCCCCGGTATGGTGCCCTGCTCTCACTGGGAACCCTGTACCAGACACAACTGCTCTGTGAGCCACGCAGCCGCATCCAGCCACCCGATTCTGGAGCGCGGCATTGTGCTGCCAGCCTGGGAGCTGTCGGAGGTGTGTGATGGAGACGATAAGAGTCTCATACGTAAGGACTGAAACTAGATAGGTCTGTGTCTGGAATACGTGATGCTGTGGGTATTTAAAAGGCTTTTCATTGCCAGAAATTAGAGATGACAATTGCATGGGGAATACCAGAGGTCTGAGTGACAACACTTCTTTCCAGGCAAGTGGTAACAGACACTCCATCCCAGACTGCATTTGTTTAAAATATGGGTACCTGTTAGATTTGGCGAGGTATTCTGAGGTTGCCTTCCTCTGCAAGTGAAGGACAGTTCATATGCCCTTTTGTTTGACAGTCTGACACATACAACCTTTTGGCTCTGCACTGTATGATAAAAATTAATTTTCTTAATCAAAAATGGCTGTTTTCACAAACTGTGAATTGCTTTGTGAACAGGCTTATTGGATAGCCTTTTCCAATTGAAAATTTTTGAGTGTGTGTGAAGGGAAGGTCTTGAACTGTCAAAACATCTCATACTGACATTTTCGTAACAGAAAGTTCCGGCTTCAGTTATGGAAACAGTCTTAGCAGAGGCTGAAAAAGAGTTAAAAGGTCAAAAACCAAAGAAAATTTGTTGATTATTAGTCAGGATTTTCTTCATGATTCTGACTTTTTTGATTTTTGACTTATCTTTACTGAAGTCAGGAGCATTTACTAATTCTCAAATTTTCCTAGCAGAAGGTCTTTTTTGTGACTTGCTTGCTAGATATGTAATAAAGGTCAAAGCAGTTAGAATTATGCTGAAAATGTCTATGGAGGTTATTTTTAATTTTTTTTGGAGTGAATTGCAAAGTTATGCAAGACAACAGAAAATAATAATAAGGGATAAACTACATTGAGACAAAACTGCCTGAGAAGAGTGGAGCAGAACACCAAGAAGGACAAAAACCCTTGAATGGGTTTTGCATAAGTATCCCAAGTGTTCTTATCTGGAGTCCTGCTGCAAATATCCTGGTTAAGATATTTGCTTGTGGTTTGTGTGTTGGATTTTGGGTGGGTTTTTTTTTTAACTCCTCAGGTTACCTTTTCATGGGACTAGCTGCTGTTTGATAGGATGCTATAATTTTTTTTTTTTTAAAAAGAGTATGCTACAGAGCCAGTTGTTCCATTTGTAAGATAACTAATGCAATATAGATTTATTAAAGCCTGTATTGATCACTACAAGGCAACAAACATATGAATGCAAAGGCGTTGGAACAGCAGTTTAAAAATGTGAATTCATTCAGGAATTCTCTAGCATGGTCCAGTGCCAATACATTACCAGAAAACTCTTTTTGCTTTTGAACTTAGAGATAAAGGACCAATGCTGCAAACAAACACATATTTAATTAGCCTCAATGCCTCCTCTAGCATGTCCTCTGGGAGCAGAGTAACTCACATGTGATAAGTGGCTGGTCTTAAACTTAACAAGTGCTAGACTTCTGTGGAAATCTGCTGTAAAATTACATTTGGTACAAATTCAGTGATTTGTCTCCTTCATAAAATATCCAAAACGCTTCTCAAAAAAATCTAACGCACTTCCTGGTATCATTAAAAAAAAAAATTGAGGAGGAATAAGTAGTCCCAAGAGATTTGGGTTTAGTTAGCTGATTAGTAGCCTGGGGTACTGTTGATTTGGTTTGTGATGTTCAAGAGTGGGTATATGTCCCTTCATGTGTGTGAATTTTGCCTCAGCTGTAGTGACATTACAACATAAAAGTTGAGAGAGAGAAGCAGACTGACTGACTTCTAAATTTGATGTTAAAGTTGCCCTTCAAGAAGGTGATGTCAACTTTGGGTTACGTTTGGCTGCCACTGCCTATGAACGTGCAGGGAACGCTACAGAAAATGCCTTGCTCTGTGGAAGAATGAAGCTAACGTTATTTGGAAAGGTCTCTTATAACTTGGGGATGTCTGTAACTTGTTATGGCTTTTGATTGCAATGAACAGTGCTTGCATTTAGGACAAGGAGTATTTCTAAACCTGTATTGTTTAGCAACTAGAGCATACTTTTCCAGTAGGATGAAGGAGCTGCAACCAATGAAGGACAAATTTTGGGACACTCTTATCGTCTTTTCGCTACATTCTTAGAGTAAATAATTATTTCCTTTATTTTAACATGTACCAAATGCAGATGAGAATCAGATGCTTTAAGGCTATTCTTAGTGCTTAGCCTAGAGAAGCTTGTTGGCTTCAGGAGACCAGAGTTAATCATAGAATATCTCAAGTTGGAAGGGACCCATAAGGATCATTGAGTCCAACTCCCTGCTCCTCGCAGGACTACCTAAAACTTAAATCATACGAGTAAGAGTGTCGTCCAGATGCCCCTTGAACTCTGACAGGCTTGGTGCCATGACCGCTTCACTAGGGAACCTGTTCCAGTGACCGACCACCCTCTCAGTAAGGAGCCTTCTCCTAATGTCTAATCTCAAGTTCCAGCTTCATTCTATTTCCTTATGCCTTACTGCTGGTCACCAGAGAGAAACGCTACCCTTCTGCTTAGCATTTCTCTGTAGAACCTGAAGGACCACATCTCTCCTTCCATTCGCTGTAGCTGGACTGCAAGGAAAATACCATCCAAGGGCTGGTGGTAGTGTTTGTATCTCGGTGTAGCTTTGCAGGCTGTGGAAGACCTGTAAATGAAAGCACTGCAAGGCTGAATCCCTTACTGCAATACTGCGTACAAGACCAGAACTAAGTGAAAATTAGGACACTCTACTTAGTTATATAAAATATTGAAATGGGTGCTGGTCTAGACTTACCTTATTTTAAGCAATATTGGAGTTTGTGACTGAAGTACAAAGTAATTATTGAGTGTCACTGTCATTGCTCCTTTAGGACCAATTCTAAGATCAAATCACATGTGCGTGGTGGTTTCCAGAGAAATATTTTGTGGCGGTTGTCTGGGTTAGTAAAAATGATTGTTTCTTGTTGCTGGTCTGAAATGAATGGGTGAGCTACCACACAGCTAACGCATTATTGCTCTTACCGTTTAGCCAGATCGTGATGACTGAAGTGATGTGTATCTTAGTTGAAGATAGAATAAGTCCTCTCATCATTAAGGACTTGAAAAAAAGCCACTGAAATTAATGAGAGAAGTTTCCATTTGCTACAGTGTGAGTTGGCAAAGACGTGGAATCCTTAGCTCTGCTTTGCAAGCTCATCTCTCTAACATAGGAATTTGCCTGTTAACAAACTTTTTTTTGAGTAAGTCATCCATTTTGCAAGGAGTGGATGTTTTTGGCACTGATGTAGGACATAAAGTGGAAGACCTGTGCAACAGCATGGCATTCCTTGGCTTGGAGTGCAACAGAACTTGTTCTGTATTAGTCACACACAAGCAGCCCAGTGTACTTCATGCTTATTGATTCACCTTGTTGATAATTACAGCATGCCGCTAATAAATGAACCTCCTGAAAACTAATCCACCTATATTGTGTCTGCATAGCTATATTCATTGGTGTAAATTAGGTTCAAAGGGCACATAAAGACAGTTTAAATTTCCTTGAATTTTTATGATCTTTAATATGTGCAGAAGGATGCTAATCTAAAAACTTCAGCTATTTTGTAAGATTTAGCTTCTTCACTAAATATTTCCTACTTTCTTGGTCTTTTTACTTTGTATGACAGAATTATATGGGGATAGGAGGGAGAGAGGGAAAAGAACATGAGACTTCCAAATGTATTAATTTCCCTTCTACCAGACTGTTCTGATTCACGCAGAATGCTGTTGATCAGTGTTCCCTTTCACTGGAAAGAGCATGTTAATGCTTTCATGCTATTTGCCGCAATTGCGCTCTGACAAGTTTTCTTTGGTTTCATAATTTGCTATTTCATTTGGAAAAAAAACCTCTGCACATTTTTTAAAGAACCAGGGGCCAGACTTTATTAGGTATGCGCAAAGCTTAAGTAACTTGAAGAGCAGATTCAAACTTGAGGCATTCTGGCCACAGCCGCACGGTCCCACCCCCAAACCACAGCCTCTTGCCCTGTCAGTTGTGCCGATACAGCTATTTGTAGGGCCATGCACTGTTAATCTGTTTGGTGAGCTGGTTTAAGTAGTTTTCTGTAAGTGAGTGTTTATTTTTAACCCTGATCTGACTTGCAGCACATGTCTACAAATGGTTTGTCAGCGCAACGGGTGGCCAATAACCACTACTTCAGGGAGTCTGAGACTTCCAGAGCGTGGAACGTAGAGTGGTTGGATGTCTAAATACATTCAAAACATCTGTACCTTGATGTCTGTCTGCCTTTATGTTCTGAGAGTGAGAATAGGTACCAAAGTTCTTGGTTACCACAGCCAAGGTCTGCTGGAAATAAGACCTGGAGGAAATAATGGCACTAACGTTTACCTGGTTCTTTTCTCCTTCAAAGGACTTAACAAGTGAGGCTTACATAATGATTTACGATGTAGTGTTAAAGAAATGTTATGTCACTTGCCTCTCAAATAGGGAAAAGAAGAGACATGAAGTTACTTGCACACTACTAGAAGGGAGTCTGTAAGGTCTCCCTCATAGTTTTCTGATGTACCTGTGTAGCAAATATTCCAGCAGTCTCTGTTGCCTAACCATCAATGGCGAGCGCCATTTTAGATTTCCAAGGGTACCTGAACCATCTGCATGGGTCTGAAATACAACACTGGCTGTATGGGATAGGCATGCTGTATAGGAGAGATAGGTAAAAGCCATGTAAGATCCTATACGATGCCTAAAAATAGCACTTTGTATGACATCTGAAATAGCAATAGTCACCTGCACGTAGGCAGTTGAGTGATACCCTGTGCAGCTTGTGCTTAGAATACGAGAGACCTCGAAATCCCATGAGGTCATCACAAGACAAAGTGATTTCTGTCAGGTTTGTACTTTGTTCATACTGTTGATTTGTGGCAGAAGAAGGTTCAGAAAATGTTCAAATGAGCCATAGCTCCTCGGCCTGCATACCAGGGACCCAAACAAACAGGTGGTTCCTACTTTGTGAAGCACATAGTGAAGTAGAAAGGCCGGAAGAGAAGTGAGTGGAAAAGATGTGAAGGTGGCCAAACAGTGAGTGAACAATTAAACCAAGGCGAAACTTAAGTTTCTCCATCTTGAATCTGCTGCTCTGCCTCTAAGATTGGAAGTTCCTAACCTTTTGTACTGAACACCACAAAAATTATGCTGCCTGGTATGCCAGTGATGTGTCTGGATCTGAAGCTGCACAGATGTCTGTAGCACATGTACTACGCATGATATGCCCTGAATGTGTCAGAATTCTTGGGCAAATGAAGCACGTGAACAGTTGGCCCACTTGTGAGGTTTGTTGTGCAGGTACTGTGCAGTTGAAAGGTGAATGCGGTCTGTCAGAGTCATCTGGTCAGCTAGGTGTAAAAGGTGTGTCCGGGGATAACTGGGCAGTTCCGTAACTTAGTAAAATGAGGGTAATTCTAATTGACCTTCTCTGTAAAGCGTTTACTCCTTTGTTCCCAAAATGTTGAAAGACTCTTTCAGGCCTTGTTTTTCCCTCTTTGTAAAATGAGGATGTATTTCTTAATGTCATTGCAATGGAGAAAGGCTTCCTTAACCAGTGGTTATAGAGTGCGTTGTGTTCTCAGAGGAAAGGAGTCGAGTATTCATGATACTGCACTGTTGTTAAACGCAGTCTGTCATAAAGGTCTACGGACCAAAACTCAATTCTAGGGTCGTTGTCTTGATTCATGCTGAATCACTGCAAGTTATGAATTATTACAGAGATGGTCTGTAGATTATCAACCCCATTAAGTGAATCTTCATAGCATGCATTACATTTGTCAGTAAGAGACACAAAACATTTTAAAACTATAAAAATAGCGACTGCTCTTCTGGGATCAAGATGTGCATGTATGTGAAAGCAAATACGTATTCTGAGTAAATATGCAAAAGCTATAAAGGCAGTGTGTATACCTTCTAACACTTGTGTTTTACCAAATTCTGTATGAATGCTTGCAGAACCTGGATATAATGAGATGAGGTTTTGTTTTGGTTTTTTTTTTTGACCAAACTGTTTACCTGATTATCAGGTCAGCTACTAAGCAGCTTTGATAACTCCCACTGCGAGTCCCCACTAGATCATTCCATGCAGCTTCCAACTCTTTTATTGTTTTACTCTTTTATACTATGTCATGGCTTTAATAACAGGAATTTCTTTGAAGCCTGTGTGCCGTACACTGAGAAGATGGGCAAGAGAGGTTATTTGTGCGTAGTTATTATTGTTACTACTAACTGAGATTAATGTCTCCTGCTGTGGCTGCTGTCTCACTCAGGCCTTGCAAAAGGGGAATGGGAGGAAAGTGTGGAATTTGATGAGGAGTGCTAGTTTCTGTACTTTGATGGGGGCTGATCTGGCTGATTATTGGGAACTGCACTGCTGATTACTTGCTCACACGCTCTCTTTTTCTCAGCAGACACCACTGAATCATGTGCAATTTGCAATAGTAAATTAGAGGTGATAAATAGAATCCCTCTGCATCCAGCGCTCTCAGAATTTGGGGAAATGAATTTAAATTTAATGGAACAGTGATTCCATTCCCTAAACCCTGACATCATATTTCTGTTCCATTTATTTGTTCTGTGGTTTATGTCTTTACCTCATGGTTAATTTTCCTGACTGGTAGATTGCAAATTTCCTGATGATAGGACGGGACCTTCATGCAGTGCAACAAAAGTACTTACTTTTGTATTACATGCAACTACTAATATGATTTAAAATATGATATAGATGACTTTCCCATCTAAATAAAATGAATGAAGAAATAACCAGTCCTACTTATTTTATGGGCTCTCTACACGGTTGTGGTCCAAAGAAGGATGCAGACAGCTCAAGAAAGGCAGCTTTCCTATGAGAGAGCATTTGGCTATTCTTAGTTGAGGAA
>NW_009593993.1:7101-16894 GCF_000690535.1 Cariama cristata | reverse complement strand
CTGCTGGTTTTGGTGTGTCAGCATCTGTTTTGATAACAGTCATCTTGTGCAGCAGAAACATTGCTATTTTGTAGGAACCTAAGGCATGCCAGACCCATAAGTGTAGCTTAATGGATATTGCGAACTGCTGGAAACCTGAAGGGTTCAAATTCAGTCTGAGGAGAACCTTCTAACGATGGTAAATTGCTCATCCTTGATTTGCTTCAGGCATCTCAGCTCTAAAACTGGGAAGAAAAGGCCACCACTCTGAAAAAGAGATTCTGTATCTGATGTGAGAGTTATCTTGCTTAAACATTTTATGTAGAACTACTTACTGGTTGGGTTTTTTTTGTTGTTGTTCTAAGCTTTTCAGAAGCATTTCCCAGGTGGAGCAGGAAAATGAGAAAATGTGGCTTTTGAAATAGTGAAAGCAGTAAAAGAATGAGTAAAAATAAAGGCTAGCTCATGCTGGAAAATGTGGTGAAACAAAATTTGCCTTGGCTTTGGAGTGGAGAGGATGAAAAGGAAAGGACAAACTCATGCTGTGGCATGTGTTCGTGTGCTGCTTTCTGCTCACATACCCTGTGTTGCTCACGTGGAAGTCGAAGAAGACTGGTGTGGCTCCGTCAGCACTCTTAACACTGGGAGACTGGTTACTGCCAAGCAGAATGCCTCAAACTCTTTGCAGGGCTATGCATTAGAACAGAATTAAAAACTGAGCTGTTGTCGCGTGTATTTTATTGGATCAAAGCCCTTAGATTGAAACATAGAGGCTCCATATGCCACCTAAGGAATTTCTAAATCCATATGTAAACCCAACTGGATTTCTGGCATGGAGAAGATCTCTAGAAGAGGGTTCTTTTTGCTGATGCCTTTGAAAAAGCTGTGAAATTTGTTGTTGGTGGAACCTGTGAGAGCTGGGACTTAACTGAGGTCATCTGCATCTTCTGCGCTTGTGCTAGACAGCAGGTTGTCAGCCTTGTTTCAGACCCGTACTTACAAGAGGGGCAAAGCAGCGTAATCCATGGTTATTACTCTGTTCATAGCAACTGCGGATTTTACCATTAATTCAAAAAGGCTAAGTGAGTTTTAGTATGAATGTATGACAACTGGTTCAGTAAAATGCCTCAAAATAAATGTACATTTTTTGGGGGGGATGGGACAAAACGAAACCCGAAAGGGCTGCAGTATAAGTCAACCCACTTTTAGACTCTATGAAGTGCCTTGAAACATCCTACTAGTTGTTTTGATAATATCTTTGACGCCTGATGTTCCTAACAGGAACTCATTAGATTAATTAGTTTTGTTTTATCGAACATGTTTGAGATACTGGGCCTGGCTTAGCTGGGTGGTAGACTGAGGTCACCCACTGTTGAGTGCTATGGGCTGAAAATGACTGGAGAGATGATGCTGCTGTTACCATCATATTACATATTAAATCTCTTTATTAAATATACCATATATTGTTGTGCCAGCAACACAAGTTTAACAAAGCCCATAAGTGTCTCTTAGAATATTGCCAATATGGTAAAAGACAAGGATTGATTTCTCTGATTTGGTACATACAGTGGACTTAAAATATTCACAGTCTTCAGCCTGCTGTACGATAACTTAATAACACACTATTTTGAAGAGGGAGAGATGCTGTGAGTCTTGTGGTACTGCTAATGGATTTGAAGAGGATGCTAATGCATTGTACCAGGAAGTGAATTGAGCTCTTGCATGTAAAGGGGGATTAGAAAATATAATTATGAAAAAGCAACAGTCACAGGCTTGAAGAAGTTTCATTGATGTGCGGCTGCTACAAACAACGTTTTGTTGATGAGAAAGATGACTTTGATGGCTGTATGCTGCAATAGTAATCTTCTCTATGAAGTAACATGGAATGAATTATAGAAATAGCCGTTTTGTGAACTATGAAGGGAAAATTAAATATGAAGTCTTATGTTGACAAAAGCTCTTGCAGCTTTTAATTTGAAATAACCGTTGTCTACAGAAAGCCAGGCTTTCACATCAAGAACTGCATAAGGCTCTGGGAGAGAAAAATACGGCATGATATAACTGTCAAGTGGAATGAAAACTAGGTTCCCCCCACTACACACACAAAGGCAACCAAGAAATTAAATAATTCATGGTCTCCAGCTGAGTATGGGAGAAGGATCTGAGCTTTTTTGAATATCATTCTCTAGTTCAGAAGAATGAATGGCATGTTGTTATGAGTTGTGAATATATTGATTTGGATGTCATAAATCAACCGCCTTGTGTGTGAATGCTGCTGCTGAGTGTTGATGACCCTAAATATTAGCTGTTATCACACTTGCTGGTTCAGGTATCCATTTTGTTAGTCATGTTTGGTGTGCTCATTCCTGTGTGTGATAGTTGCAGTTCTGGCCTTCCACAAACAAGCATTAAGGCACCTTCATCTGAACAGATTTCTCTTGTGACTAAGGTGTCGTGATATGGGAAGTTTATAAGTGACTGAACTTCCAGACTCCTTGGGAGACCCCAGAACACCCGAGTCTTCTCAGTTTTTAACATGGATTTGACTGCATTACTCCCATATGTTTGAAAACAGAAGCCATTAGGATGTTGGACGTGCCCACAGCCCTTTTCAGGGGCTTGCAGCAGAAAACAAGAACTCATTGGATGGTAACTCTCTCTACCTTGCTGAGAGGAACTAATGCCTGTATGGGTGTGCGGTCCTATGTGTGGAGAAGCATTTCTGACTTGGTACTGGCTATGTTTAGCAATGTAGACAGAAATATCATGGATCACAGACCATGGCATACTTCCACTTTTGAAACCTGTTTGTACTGCTGAGAGTAGCTGTGCCATCACATAGTCCCTTTCTGTAGCAAGGACGTTTGGCTTCTAAAACTGGTACCTCAGGTGATGTGTGGCCCCCAATACATTAAGGGCAGGAGCGTTTGACCATCTAAATATTGAGCTTCTTTAGCAGTAAGACATAAAACATAGAACCTGCCTGTAGAAAAGAAATATGCTTAAACAGGGGCAGAACTGAACAAGATAAAATTAGCTTATTGCCCTTTCACTCTCTTTTTTGACATACACCAGTAGATGTGAATTTCACTAAAATTTTTATACAGAGAAGTGCATTTCCATACCAAAATATAATTCTTAACTCTTTTCCATTAATGTAAAACAGTTTCTCTCTTGTAGAGTGTCCAATGCAAGTAGTGTAAAAGACAATACGATCTCACTATTTAGTTTAGAAAGTCTGGTCTCAACAATTCACACCAGCGAAAGAGTCAGCAGCAATACTGACTGTTGTTTCAACTGTGGTATTACACCGCTTTCCACATGATACAAGTATCTGGAGACAGATTCATAAGCAAAGAAAAATACTGCAAATGGGATCTCTGCTAAATTTAGGCTGTTCTTCAGTCAGAATGTTTTGGACTTGCACAGATATTTGAATAACTGAGTTTCTTTTTGATTGTTCACTTTTCCAAAAATGGAGAGGGAAAATTACTTTAGACTGGATTGAACAGGTTTTATATTTGTCAGCTTAACTTTAAAATGGCTGAAACTGTCACGTTTTGAACATGTTCTTTTGACTTACTGGAAATAAACCCTTCTATTTAGTTTTCAAGAAATTTTAAGTGTTTATAAAAGACTAAAACTGATGAAAAATAATTTGTGTGATTGTTTTTAGCTTTTTATGGCTTTTTTAGATTTTAAAAAAACCAAAAGCATCTGTTGACATTTGAGCAAGCTTGTAAAATTTCTTGCTGTTGCCCAGTTTGGAGTGTTTTTACTGAAAATACTAGTACTCATTTGTGTGTAATCCTACTAGTAAAGTACAAAAGCATGAAAGTTGTTCCAGCTTGCACCAAAATGTACTGGACAAACTTTCCTGTTACAGTCGCCCTAACTTGCTCACAGCATTATTCAGTCTACCTTTCCTGTACTTTTGTCCCCAATGTTCCTTCCTTTAGACACCAAAACTGTGTTTACAGGCAGCAGTGTAGTGTGAGTGTGTCATAGTGACCATTACACATAGACCACCTCAATTATCTAAAATATGCAAAGCCTGTTATGTGGTGCAGTGTGTTGTGTTTAAAAACTCATGTGCAATGGTAAAATACATTTATTTGTGCTTTTTGATTTTTAAATGACTTAACCAACCTCAGATTACGTATTTATGGGAAGTGAACCACAATTACTGCTGGTTATAATATGACTCATTAGTTTCAGAAGGTTGAATTGTTGATGTCAGAGTTCAGATTTGGTTGCTTGACCAAGCTATTGACTGAAACTTTAAAAGTTCCATATATTGTACCCTGAAAAGCATGAATGAAGGACCTTATTCATGAAAGAAATTGGAGCTACTTCTGCTTATTCCTCAGGTTGCTTAAACAAAGAAAAATTGAGGCATGGATTTCCAAGAGGAATTCTTAAAGTACATTTGTTCTTGTGGAGATGGGAACTCTTTTGCTATAATATGCAAATAGGTGAAGATTTTGCAGGGAATGTTGGAAGCAGAAATGTCTGTCCTCCTTCGCTTCTCATTTCTCTGTCAGACCTGGAGAACGTTCAGCATAGAAAAGCACTAGTTTCCAAACATTAGATTGCAGAATTTTTCATAATGGAGGGAGCATGAATACATGCAACCATGTGCTTTCCTCTTCCAGGAAATTACTTGCTTAATTAAAACTCTATGATTCAGTAATTATAAGGTAATGATATATTTAGCACGTATATCATAAAATGTAATATGCAAGAAAACATAATCTGAAAACCAATCCACTTAAATTCACCCATAATGTTGATTAAAAAAATCATTTTGCTATCCTGTATTTTTGTCCAAGTCATTCTTTTCTCTGTATCTTTCCTTTGTCTCTCCTTGTCCTGTTGTATCTTATGTAAGCTATTTGTCTTCATTTCCAGGGCGTTTTGGGCTTCTGCCAGTTTTTTTTACCATCTCTTATTCATGACTAAAATACAACTTTTTGCTTTTCTATGGCCTACGATGTCAACTTCTGCATCCTTCATATTAAAGATTCAATAAATGCCTGTGTTTCCTTCCACACTGTACCATTTGAGAAGAGTTCTTCATAAATATATCGACTGTTTGTCTTCATACTTTACTTTTTCATGATGCCCATCAAAAAAAAAAAATAAAATTGAGCAGGCAAACTTGGTCAGCTGCTAGTCTGCAGATGTCCTGATCTCTGCTCTCGTATTTGCTAGAGTTATCTGCTCTTGCTGTGTCACTCAGGTTTTGTTTCTTTTATTTATTTGGAATGCAAGTTCTTTGGGCCAAACCCCATCTTTTTTCCAGTATGTTTGTGTAGTGCCTCAGTTGAGCAAATCTCTTGCCGGAACTAAGACTCTGAAAGACTTAGGAAGTCCATGCAATAGCTTCTATATGATTATTACCTTTGCAGTTTGATATCTAAAATAATCTCTAAGCTTTTGTAGCTGGGACATTTGTCCTGGTGTTTATTCAGTTTTAAGAAATGACCGTTGATGACTGCAGCTGTCTGGCTACCTGATAGCTACAGAGCTTGTGCATATGCCATTACAGCTTGTCATAAGCAGATAATGGCAGGTAACTTTGGGTTGCAGGGAGAACTGCAAGAGGAGGCAGGATCATGTAATGACCTGTATTCTGGTATTACTGCTACTATTCATGCATCTGTTTGTTGCCAGGATTCAATTTTGTTCTGGCTTCCAATTTAACTGGGTACTTGAGGATTCTGTGTCCTTTTAGTGCAGAACAGGTCCGTTACTCTGTGGCTGTTTCTTTGAAGGTTGGGCTGGAGCACCTCTCCTACAAGGACAGGATGAGGGAGTTGGGATTCTTCAGCCTGGAGAAGAGAAGGGGCTCCAGGGAGACCTTATTGTGGCCTTTCAATACTTAAAGGGAGTTTAAAAGAAAGATGGAGAAAGACTTTTTACCACGGCCTGTAGTGATAGGACAAGGAGCAATGGTTTTAAACTGGAAGAAGGAAGATTTAGATTAGATGTAAGGAAGAAAATTTTTACTATGAGGGTGATGAGGCAGCGGAACAGGTTGCCCAGAGAAGTTGTGGATGCCCAATCCCTGGAAGTGTTCAAGGCCAGGTTGGATGGGGCTTTGAGCAACCCTATCTGGTGAAAGGTGTTCCTGCCCATGGCAGGGGGATTGGAACCAGAGGTTCCTTAGAAGTCCCTTCCAACCCAAACCATTCTATGATTGTTTTCTTGAATTTCATTGAGAGTTGTGTCCAGTAGACCATTCTTCACATGCACTATTTGTCTGATTCTGTGTCAAAACTACTTTACTTTCAAGCCTGTGGATTCTTCATGGAATTGACCAATACAAAGGGTCCTCTGGCATGTATCAGTTGGTGAACGTAGTGTATGGATGTAAAGGTACTTGCTACCCCTCTATTTAGTGCTATTTGTATGCATGTAGCTTTATTTGTGTGAAGAAAAGCACCATCCATGATTCTATAGGATTTTCATTCTTTGGCATGTATCCTGTTTTGTTCAGGGCTCTGGAGGTCATATGATCTTTTGGCAGACTAAGAAGAATAGAACCAAACTTTGTGCAACTTGGCATCTTTTTTGCTGGACTGCAAAGGGCTGGGCATAAATAAACAAAAGCAACCTGTTTTTATACTTCTGTCCAATTTCCCAAGGCTGTCAAAATAATTTCAAGAGTTGACTCCTAGTTTAGTCTAGGACCTAATCCAATTTTCCATCAGAATTAACGTGGGAACATCTCTTTGTTTTCAGTGGAAATTGGAGAGCATCCGTAAGAAACAAGATACTTCACAAATGCAAGCAAGATATCCCTTTGCTGAGTAGTACTTAGTGTTAACCTCACAGGCTACCTCACTAACTTCAGCAGATCTTAAGTTTGGAATTTACAAACAGAAAATAAGGTTATTGCTTCTCTCTGACATGAGTTCTTCTTACTAAACCTTTTTCTTCCCATCTTTATCCCCCTTTTCTTTTTTCCCTTCCTCACAGAACATTGTAAACTAGACTAGGACATGAACATAGACATTCAGGGCTTGTTACAGTGATAGAAATGGAAGTGTTGGTCAGTCTGTGCAATGTTTTCCCCTTGCATTACATTATCAAGCACTTGGTTCAGTTTAGGGTTTGATGTTCCAGTGTTAATGAGCTCATTACAGTGATATCTGAGCAAAAGTGTTACAGGTAATGGAGTTCTGCTTCAGTTCCTGAAAGAGATTATTCCACAATGAATGGACCTCATTGTCAGGGTGTTTGTTATTTATTTGGCCTGATTCTACTCTGCTCCCTCTCAATTTCACACCTTTTCTTCTAGCCATGCTTTTCAAAATGGTTCATTTTCCCTACCCTTACTTATTTTCTTTCTCCTTTCTTTTGCACTTTCCTATGTTTTTTTCCCCTTGTTGCTGAGGGAGGTAAGTATCTATATTCTGAATAATCTCCAGCCATTCCAATCCAAACATTTATTTGTCTTGGGCTGGCTTGCCAACTTTTGCTTGTCTTTAGCACTGGTAACAAGCCTCATGCATTGTTTGTTTCTTTGGGATTTTATGATGACTGTTTCTGGAACAAAACAATACACATAATGTGTCTGTTATGTGTACTAACTTCTTTCTCTTCCAGGAAGAGATTTTGTTTGAGTGCAGTCCACAGAGGGTTAAATCTGGCTGGGACCCCTGCAGTGGCATTTTAGAGGTGTTCTTATGGTACTAACTAATACTGTGACAGGCAGGATCTCATTAGCTTAAGACATAAGTTGGTGCCTTGAATGAACCGCCAATGCAGAGTCTCTGGAAGCACTCAACTGCGACCCTGTTGAGAAAGGGGAATCGCCTCAAAGTTGTATTGGAAGGGGAAAAAGTCAGAGATCTTCTTCAGTGTTACCTTGACTTGGGAGTCGTAGTTGAGAACCACCCTTAAATTATGTGGGACCATCCTTCAGCAAAGGACAGGTTAAGGTATAATGCTTCATTTCTCTCTACCTCCAGATTTTGTGATTGATTTCCACGTTCTGCTTCTCAGTGGAAGAGATGTTTTACTTTATAGTTTGTCTTCTATTAAAGAGTGGTTTCCAAGGGACTGGCAGATACCAGCTCTTCCTTTCCTGCTGTGGTGGGGCTCTTGGAACTATGGTAGGGGTTTGTTCTTGTAGCGTCCACACCTGAGATACCAATGAACAGGGCTTATGCACCCTGAGCTGCAAGACCAAGTTTGGAAGCTTACAAGGTAAAAGTGAGGGAAAGGAGCCTGTGGGTAAAGTGCTGGCCAGAATGTCCTTGCCAAGCAGGTTGATATGGGGAGTGTCTCTGAAATGTAGGAATCCTCTCAGCCGGCTCCTACCCCAGTACATATCAAGCCTCTCCGTCGGGGATGAACATGATAAATCTTCCTGAACATGCTAAGTGAACTTCTCTGTCTTGGTGAGTCTTCACTACTATTCTGCTAAGTGTGGGAACTCACCTGTTATATGCAACTTCAGAAATCATTCCGAAAGCATCATTTGTCTGGGGAATTTGCTTGAAATTTTCTTTCTTTGATTCCTTTTTCCTTCTGATCTTGCATTTCAACAACGTGAGGAAAGAAGAGCCCTCTGAATATCGGAGCCTCCAACTCTGCTGCTGAGGCTGCATGCCTTTCCTTGGCTTTCTGGAAAAGAGGTTTTGTGCTGATGAGGACTCATGGGAGCTTGCTTATACCAGATGTGTTCCTTATTACAGTGATGAGGCTGGCAAGTTGAGAGGCAGCCTAGATGAGAGCTGGAAAGTTGGTTGTCTGCATTGGATCTGCAAGAGAGCTTGTAGATCAAAACTCTCTGTGGATTTGCTTGTAGAGCAAAGGCAGTGGGTTGCTTCTGATGTTTAGGTGGTCAGACATATGAATTGAGGTTGTTCTGGATCACTACTATAGGCTCAACTTGGACATTTCTTGATTTTCATGATTTGACTTTTAGGAAACATACTTGGGCAGCCTTTATTGAAGTCTTTTTTTCTTAGTGAGGAAGGAAAGGTTGAGGAAGATGGAGGGAAAGAGATAACAGGACTGAGGATTAGAACTGTAGTTATTTTTTAAAAAATCTTTTATTAAAAAGATGTTATGGTACTGCACTGCAATCCAAGCTCATTTACAGAGCGTTTCAAAATGACACAGCAGTGTGCATAAAACTCTTTGCACCCCAAATTGTCACACATAATAATAATATGAATGACCAGAAAAACATGGTAACGGGCATGTGGAACAGGAATGGGAAAGGAAGCCACATCACTCTGATCATATTTTACAATGAATTTTTCCAGTGGCTGAAAACATAAGTCATGATTCTCCTTCGTTTATAGATATGGGCTATCTGTCCATGACTATGTGCTGAAAAGCATTGATGCACTATTGAAAGAGCACTACACTGCTCATTTAATCAGTGTTGGCTGTGTATTTTACATAGAGCAGATCAAATCTGACTGATTTATCACAGACTTTGAGATAAATTTTCTTGTCGGTGCAGGCATATTGCCCATTAATGAGAAAGGGAGTTAGACATGTTAGGCAAGAGCCGTCTGTTATCTGCTTACTGTAATGCTTCTCCCAGACATGGTCCTACCTATAAAGTCAGGCTATAGGTAGGGATTTTGGTTTGGAGGATTAAACTGGTGTAGAGCTCCACAGAAGTAATAGGTGCAAATGAAGCTTTTTGCATCGGTCAGAGGGGAAGACTTCTGTATGTATTTCAATGTGAACTTTATAAGTAATTGATGTAACAGTTTGTCCTGTGCCATTTCTTTCATAAACATTTACAGATTTTTTTTTTTAAGATGTAGGGGAAAAAAATCAA
>NW_009593993.1:0-7070 GCF_000690535.1 Cariama cristata | reverse complement strand
GAAAGAATATCAAAGTTATTTTTCTCCATTTAATTTTCATAAAAATGCACAAGCTTGTTTGTGCTGCAATAGCGCTAAGTACTCTGTCATTTATCATCACTTTGCCACTATGCACAACATGGTCACTCTGCACTGCCTAAAATATAGATATACACATGATCAAAAACTGCAAAATGCTGGATAGCCAGCCTATAATTTACTTTAAATGTTTTAAGTGAACAGTGGCAGTGTGCTTATGTATTCATGGATAATAAAGTCCATTTCGTCCTCTCATGAATGTTTGCAATTTGACATAGTCTCTAACACTTAAAACCCTATAAGGGATGTCTTTCATTGCATGTTCGGTTGGTTCCATCATCCAAGGAGTGGGATTTGCTTAGTCAGAGCCAATGTCTTCTGTCTTGTGCCTACAACAAAGTAGATACAAGCTGACCTTTGATAAACTGAGTCCCATAATTCTGACTGTGAGCATTTGGGAAATTACATGGTTATTAAGTGATGACAGCAAAAGAGATTTCTTCTGATTTTCGTCTGTACTCGATGGTGAAGAGAAGTTGCTGTCATTTAAAGGTTCCAGTGTACTTGTGTGGCTTGTGCTACGTGGAGTACAGAGTAAGACATGTTTAGTATGTGTCTGAATACCCTAAGCCAAGGATGAAGAGTATGTGTCTGGCTTCACTTGAATGCAGGTAGAGGTAGGATTTAAAAACTTTATATTGAATTCAAAAACCTCTCCCATCACATACTTTCTAATCAGTACCATCTGCAGCGTATCTGACTGCTTAAAGCACTTCTGTGGGAAACTTTGGGTTCTGTTTGCGGCTTTGTTATTGGCTCGCCAGCAACTTGAAGTCAGTAATTTTAGTGGGTTGTGCCTCATTTTCTCTGTCTATAAAACTAAGATAATGTCTGTGACTAGCTTCATAAAAGCTGCTGTGATCAGCTCATTAAAAAACAGTAGATGAGAATGGGCTGGGTGGTAAAGCTGTTAATTTATTTTTTCCAGCTCTATTTTAGTGTAGGTTATGTCTCAAGTTAAGATGGACTTCCTTTTAAAAGATGTTTGCATGAATCCCTTATTGCTTGCAGAACTCCCCATAAACTAAGTATTACTATCAGACTTTGGGTAGATGACTTGAGGGGGAAATCTCAGTGCTGTAAGTACTGTACAGTCAGTGAAATATTGCTCTTAATCCAGGTCAGTGCTGAATTCATGCTTTAAAAGGCTAATGGTTAGTCTTTAGTAGGACAGACTCTAATGAAAGCCAAAGCATCATTAACAGTCATGTAAAAACAGAGCTGTTAGACTTGGTATCCTCTTGCCTTCTCTCCTGGGAGACTAAATCACAACACCGTATATATTCTATATAAATTAATTGGCTAAAGCATAGATCTTCACTTTCTACTCTGAATGCCAGTGAAACTAGATCTCTACTTACTCCATAAAATACTTTAGAACTATTCTGGATGAAAAGTGTCAGAGAAGTGTAAGATGATGTTTTCCATATATAACATTTCCATTACTTAACACAAACATACCCTAGTTTTAACTGCCATTGGTATGCAATTTCAGTGTCCTGTGTATTGAGAATTACCAGAATTATTTACTATCACTAGACAGTAAATCAATTAAAACTAGGAGCCTGTGTCTAACAGCTTTTAGCCAAGGTACACCTATGCCTCTGGAAGAGGATTATGCTTGTCCACTGGAACGTCCTCTCCTTAGACACATTTACGGCGTTGAACAGGGGTGTACCTAGGGATGCGATGGTGACACCATCCCAGGGCCCTTTCCAGCCCTCGTCACCGCAGGGAAAGGAACGGACTCGGAGCCGGGACGCTGCGCGATGCTTCACTAGTCAGGCACAGTGCAGGGGCCATACAGTGAGCGTCACAACTCTGATATCCTGACGTTGTGGCACTCTGCGGTGCCAGTGGAGGCATGTTTTCTATAATTCCTTTTACCAGAGGAGAGGAAATGAGTCTGTTTCTGGATGTTCAAAGGAAACAGGATCCTGTAGGCTCCAGGCTGTCTTTGGAGAGTGTTTCTGTGGTCAGTGCTTCACTTGTGTTGCCTAATGACAAAAATAGCAGAAAGAGGACATTTAGGTTTATAGGTTTTGGGGGAAACTCGCATTATCTGCCAAATTGTTTTGTGGACTTTTAGCATCAAAGTTGAGTAATGTTGCCTTAGAAAGTGCACTAATGAAATCTCTCTGGTTGTAGGAAGCCCAGGTGAACAACACATGCAGCAAGTGTTATTCTCTTGCTATTTTTTTTTTCTGGTTTATAAAAAGACAAGATGTAGTTCCCTTAGCAAAATCTGTGGATATTCTAAAGTATGTTTGCTATTTTTCTTACAAAAAATGTTTGTTTGTTTTTTTTTAAAGTGCTTTTGGACTTGCTTGTCAGTAACATTCACTGAGCTGCACTAATTTTGAAAAATTCAGAATAGAGTTTTGCCACTTTAGAGATAATCCATGAAAGCTCTCTTCCTGCAGACTGCAATAAATCATCCCTTCCACTAAAAGCCTGGATGTCATTTGAAATTTATTGCATGGAGCTGGTAGTGGACTTAAAAGCCATTTCACATGTCTTATTACTCCAGTCATCTAATTTATGGGTTTCAGCCGCAATTGTAGTTGGAAAAGTATTTTCCTTCAACTGATTAATATGATTTCTGCTTTTGCATTCATTTCCCTTTTTATAATTTTCTATAATCATTGCAAGAGCTTTTGGCATCCAGTGTTTAGCTATGAAACTGAAAGAAAGGTGCCAGGACAGACTGATGCAGATTGACTAAGCTTTGCTGGCTCTTAGCTGCACTTGTCAAAAGGTATCGTAGTTATTGTTAGTTGAGCAATCTTGCCTTAGGAAAGAGAATGCTGTCAGGAGCTTCCGTGTTTAACATGAGAATCTGTAACTCTATGGAGGGAGGATGAAGGCAACCTATTAAACGCAGATGAGGTAAGCATAAGGAACAGACTTAACACACAGGATAGTAAGATATTGGCACTTTTTTTCCCACTTGTTAGCGTGAAAATTGGTTTGCGTTTACCGTGCTAGGTAAGAGTGCCTTTTGATTCTCATCAGGCTGATCACCAGAAGGAAAGATAGTGAAGGTCATGTGTAAACCAAATAAAAAGTAGTATGGATATTAACCTCAAGATAGACCACATTGTGCGTTTTAGGAGATAAGTCTTAGCTCAATTCTGTTGATATGAGTGGTATGTGAATTAGTAATCCTGCAACACACGTTACTGGTGTGTGTGGTCTACATGTATGATTGCACAAATAATTTATAATGTGTATTATAAAAGTATCAAAAATTCCACAGAAGAAGAAATACTGCATAATTCTTGCCCTGACTAGCTTATGCTATTCTTAAATGCAGCCCAGCCTGTATTTGTACCAACATGTGCACGTGTGGTAATGGATAGCTGGTGAGGAAGAGCACCAGTAGTACCACGGTTACTTCCCTAGCATTAGAGCACGGTGTGAGGAATTAAATGCTCTCGCTGTATTTACCTCAGACGTCAGTCAGTGCAATGGTGACAGGTCAGGCACGGACCAGTCCAGAACTGCTTAAAGACAGTCTGGGAGGCGTTGGGTGAAGTTTGTGTGCAGCACAGGTATGGCAGTCTGTCCTCTGTCTGGTGCCTGTGGCCTGAGTGCCCGGGTGGCTGAGGGCAGAGCCAAGCTGTGTGCGATGCTACTTTGTCAGCTGGGCAAAGCCACGATTACTGGCCAGAGTGGTGACTTTGCTACAGCAGTGGATGCTGACATGCCACAAACAGACGTTTGAAACAATATATGCTTTACTACGTGTTTATATAAATACAGAGTCTAAGGAGGAGGAAGTCATACAGCTCTGACTCCCAAACACCCATTGGCTCCGTTTCCTGAGAATTTGAAAAGATTAAAACCAAAAATGGTGTAAAGAGAATCCTACTGTGGTTTTCTACAATGGATGTTTTCTGCTAATAACACCTGGGAGGCAGTGCGAAGGAACAGCTGAGGTGCTTAAGGGCACCTCGAGTGCCATCTACCTCCTGTGCACATCTGTGGATTTGGGCATGCATCCAGAGGAGGCTGAGAAGAAAACCAGGCAACGATGAGACCATTGCAACAGGAGGAGGAGATAGTCCTCTGCTGCTGAATCTGTAAGTTTCTGGGTGTAACCTGGGCACTCCGAGGTTCAGGATACTTGCCAAGTGTTTGAGTAAGAGCAGACCTCAGAACATCAGTTTGATGCAATGGAGCTGAAATTGTTCCTTGTGCTACCAGGAGGAAACACTGCACCTGGGATGCCTCCTGTTCCCCTTGAAACGAGCAGCCACCAGTAGACAGATTCTGCAAGCCTCGGTAAGGTAGAAATACTGCCTACCTCATGCTCCCATCTCTGCCGGGTGATGATGTGTGTGGAGCATCAGTGTCCAGGTTCTCAGTACAAGTGGATCTGGCAAGTCTAAATGGCAGTTGTGTAGGGGATTTGCTCTCGGATACCACTGCTGAATAGAAAGCTGATGCTGTAATAGAGAATACAACGCTGGAAGTCCCAAGATGATGAAAGATTAATGAGTAAGGGTTAGACTTGCAACAGCTGTTTCTTTCTTTCCTGCACATAGACAGTAATGTTATGCAAAGATAAACATATTAGCCAAATATTAACTCTTTTTTAAACACAACAAAAAGCAGCATGTGTCAGGTTCCTATACCTAAGACAGAGCAATGCAGGTTGCCAGTTTCAAGCTGAACTCAATTGAGCTGCTACTGGAATTTCAAGAGAAGACTGTTTTGTATAGCACCATCCGTTTGCATTAGGGTTTAATAAGGAAACAAAGACTTATTTTCCATGCAGAAAGTGTATCTAGGAACCAGATCTTCAGCAATTAATGCAGCTACTACAGCCACAAGACCTAAGGTGATTTACCCAATTTGAGGCTTGCAAAGTAAGCACTGCATATTTTCTGTTGTTAATTTTTCACAGTTCATACTTCAGCATAATGATCTGTCTGTAGTTGGACAATATTTTTGGGAATGTTCAATGTGAAAATTAATTTGCTTCATCTGTAGTGAAGTCTTCTTTGTTTGCTTCCTGTGAATGTTCCTGCTGTCAAGTTTTGCTGGCACAAATATGTAAAGACACCATTTTTTTTTTCTTTTTTAAACTACGTGCACAATTATTTGTGCTGGAAGTGCTGGTGTGCTCTTTCATTGGGGAAAACAAAAAAATGTGTAAATACTCTCAATTAACTGATAGAACTTGAAAAGAAAATATTGAACTGTCTGTGCTTGCACTTGCAGAGAGTTGAAATAGAGATTTGCCCTCAATTGGATACTTTCAAGTGAATTTGAAATTGCTGGGGAGGGAAGTTGAATTAATCTAAGAAATTCCTTATAGTTAATTATTTGTTCAACTGCTTAATAGGTTAAACTACTTATTACGTTTTAGTTATTTGCTTCTTCCATTTGGCTTTTGTTTTTTAAAGCAACATGGTCTTTTTATGAAATCAATGGCTTTCTTTTTTTCCGTCCCTTTATTTTTTTTTACTGTGAGGTGGTAGGTATCAAAGGCAAATGTGCAATCATTGTGCTATTTCTTCACCTTGCCACGCTGAAGGAGTCTTCTATACATTGCTTTCTATGAGACAGAGACAAAAAAGACCAACGGGGAAGTGAGGCCCCAGAGCAGAGGAGCTCAGCAGACAGCAGATTGCTAATGGCACCTGTATTTCGGTTTGCAGTAGTGACTGCTAACAACACACACAGTGTGCTCTGCTTGACTTTTTTTTTCCTTTTTTTTTTTAACCCCCCCTGTTCTTCTCCCGACTCCCACATGCTTAATTAGAAAATCTGATCCAGCCAAAGACGTTATCTGCCATACCGTGTGTGTTAGTAAGGAATGCATTCTTTGATGTTGCTGATAAGCTTTTCTGTGTTGTGGGTAGTTAATTGGTAGTGGAAAGGAAATGTCTGGACTAGTGTAAAAGGAAGCTTCCTAACTGTCTCTCATGCAGCTGGGCTCGCTGGTTGATGAGCCAAGGTGTGGTATTGATGTAGCAGTGGTGAGGAGGTCCTGCCAATATTGCCCACCCCCCAGCAGAACTGTGCAGAGCACCTGCATTTTTGGAACCAGTTCTGAATTCTTCTCGTCTTTCATCTTTGTAAGGGAACAAAAATAGGAATAAACCACAGTTCTTCCCAAAAGCTGGAGGGCCAAATTTCCTGCTGGTATAAATCAGCATGTGCACTGTAATCTGTACTCGGGTCACGCTAGTCCATCAGCCCTTTGAGAGCAGGGAATGTGGATGGTGAAGCATTTGTAAAACAACAAACTTGCCAATGGGTTAAATCCTTGCAAAACTCAAAATAAGAACCCCAGTTTTATTTGACATTTGTTTTCTGCAGCTTTCAAGCCTTATTTTACCTTTCAATCTTATTTTACCTTTGCTGAATAGAAGACTTAGCTACTAAATTCTAACTCCCCATTGACGATCTTAAAAACTGTAGTCAAATCTTGCTTTATTTTTCTATTTTAACTAGACAGTGGAAGGGTCATGATTTTTTTCTGGAGGGCAGGGCATATTTGGGGATTTTGGTTTTGGTTTGTGCAGCAGTATTAGATCATCTGGCTTTTTCTTAGATTTCTGTCTTTCTGCTATTACTGTTCACAAGACGACTTTCTTCATCCAGTAATAGATTACTGTCATTGTGAAAGGTCCTTCTGTTACTAATGAACTTTAAAATATTTGTCCTGGTTATTTGGCTCTGTTAGCTATTGGTTTGTTATGTCTTTTTGCTTCCCTTCTCCATTTTCTCCAATGTCTAGTTTCTGTTTTATACTTAATTGCTTTCACCTTTTCTCTTTCTTCCATTTGTTATATGCATTTGAAAAATTACAGATGCTTTCACTTCCATTGTAAGCCTGGCTGCATTTCTGTAACCAGTATGATTCTTTTTTTGAATCATTGCACTGTAGATTTTGGACTAATTAATAAGATATTCTTAAGCTCTTGCCAATAGTTGTCATCTTTCCATCATATATATATATATATATTTTTTTTTTT
>NW_009593992.1:95241-104938 GCF_000690535.1 Cariama cristata | reverse complement strand
GGGGGGTGGGGGCTGTTTACTTTTCTTTCATTTTACTTTCCCCTCCTTAAACTATTAAGGCTGAGGGTTTCCAAGCATAGTTACATCTTAAGTATGCTTGATCTGGATTAGAATATTGCAATGCATCCTTAAACATTTATGGATGTAAAGCGTCAGATACACTTTTTAGCAAACAGAATGGCAGGTAAAACCTTCAGTCTGATTATGCACTGACTTGTAATTTTACATTTTCATCTATACAAAAGATTTGCATGGGTTAGATTACCTACTTAAAATGATTCTCCCAAATAATGTATGCTGTCAAAATGAAAAATATTATTTCACATATTTTGTTCTGTCTTTACATATCCTCAAGATTAAATATTTATCTAGTATAGCTCTCTGATGCTATGAAATTTTGTATCACCTGAGAACATGGGTTGTGAATTGTTGCTAACATCTCCAATATGTATTTGTTTTCAACTGTAGCAGGAAACTGAAAAACCTCTAAAATACAAAGTCAACATGTTGACTTCCAAGAAACCTCCCCAAAACAACCTACTTAACTGGTACGTGACTGAATATGCTTTTTCTGGGTAAGTATGTAAAAAGAATAAAATTTGAAATACATGTAATCTTGACATGTCACCTTCTTTCATGTAAATTATTTTATTTTTTTACCCTTAAAATAAAAAAAATAAATGGTTTCATTTCCAGAATACGTAAAATGAAATTCAATGTAGAAAAATCTCTGTTTTCCTGCCTTCATTTTAATACGAACTTGCATCCTAAGCAGTTGCTGGCAGCAGTTCAGGAGTTGTAAATGAATCTTATGAGACTATTTTAACCAGCTGCCATGTGTCTAACCTTCAGCAGAAACTTTACTATTTTGCAAACACATGACTAAATTCTACAAAATACGTGACTGTATCCAGTGTCCACTCTTTCAAAATAACCCTGGTGTTTTGGAATGTTGTAGCTGTTTTTAGCAGACTGCTGTAAACAGCGTAGATCCATACAGATGTGGTGTATTGCCCAACTCCCTAACCTTATTTTAAAAATAGAGAAATCTACCTTCTTAACATGATAGGAGCAGTCAAGAAACACAAAATTTAATAACGGAAATAAAAAGCTGCAGGAATAGCACAGAAGCTAGAGCTGACATTTCTAACAGTTAGTCTTTTGTTAGTGAATCACAGAATCCTTTGAAAATGACCAAAGGGTTTTGTTACTTTGATTTTTTTTCTTCCCTTTTACTGTCTTTACTCAGGTTGAGTTTCTGTGAGATTCTGTCTCACTAATATAGCTGAGGTTTTACTTGGTCTTTTTGCATGTACTCACTGCAGGAATTTCCGCAGGAGTCTCTTGAGGGAATACTGGCATATGCTTCTGTATATTTACTTATTAGTTCAGTACCACAATTCTTTAGATGTCTGTTCTTGAGGTTTATTTTGAAATTTTGCTATGTATATGATTTCCAGACAATCATGTCATCTAAGGACAGAAATATAACACATTATTTTGTTTTTCTTATTTTTAAATAACTTCTCAGTTGTGTTTTCTTTCAAGCTTACTTCATAGAAATTGCTATAATTATCCTAGTTGCTGAACTTGATAATGTCTGTACTGCTGATCAGATTTATACACATAGAATGATAGAATCATAGAATAATCTGAATTGGAAGGGACCCACGGGTATCACCGAGCCCAACTCCTGACTCCACACAGGGCAATCTAAGTGTTAAACTTAAATCTAAGAGCATTGTCCAAATATTTCTTGAACATCAACAGGTTTGGAGCCGTGACAACTTCCCTGAAGACCTTGTTCCAGTGCTTGACCACCCCCTCAGTGAAGAACTTTTTCCTAATGTCCAATCTGAACTTCCCCTGACATAGCTTTAAGCCATTCCCTTATGACCTATGACTGGACATGAGAGAGGAGAGATCAACATTTCCTTCTCTGCTCCCCATCATGAGGAAGCTGTAGAAAGCAATAAGGTCACCCCTCAGTCTCTTCTTCTCTAAACTGAACAAGCCTAGTATCCTCAACCACTACTTTGTTGCCCTCTTTTGAGCACATTCTGATATTTTTATACCCTTCTTACATTGTACAACCCAAAACTGTACTGAGGTGAGGCCGCACCCATGGTGAATACAGCAGGACAATCTTCTTTTGACTGGTTAGCTATAGTATTTAATGCCCCCTAGGATACAGCTGAACTTTTTGATCACCAGGGAACACTGTTGACTCATACTGAACTTACCATCAACCAAAACCCCCAGATCCCTTTCTTCAGGGCTGCAGTCCAGCCTCTTGTCCCCCAATCTAGAAATACATGCAGGATTACACTGTCCAAGGTGCAGAATACATCATTTTTCCCTTTTAAATTTCATAGAGTTGGTGATTGCTCAGCACTCTAATCTGTCAAGATCTCTCTGTAAGGCCTCTCTACCCTTGAGGGAATCAATGGCTCAGCCTAATTTAGTATTGATGGTAAATTTACTTAGTGTGAACTCAACTCCTGTGCCCAAGTCATTGATACCAACCTAATAATTGAGCCCTGGGGAACACTACTAGTGACTGGCTGACAGGCAGATGTTAATCCCTTTGCTACAAATCTTTGAGTCTGAACCCTTTAGCTAGTTGTTCACCCCGTGTATTGTATACATGTCTATCTGTATACTGGATATTTTGTCCAGAAGGATACTGTGAGACACAGTATCAAAAGTTTTGCTAAAATATATTAAAAAACCCTCATCCACTGCCCTTCCTTTATTCACCAGGCAGGTAATCTTGTCATAAAAGGATATTAAGTTAGGAATGCATGATATTCCCTTCATGAACCCATGTTGGCTTTGACCAATGACTGTATTGTCTTTCAAGTGTTTTTCAATAACTCCCAGCATAATCTTCCCTATAAATTTACCCAGCACTGAAGTGAGACTGACAGATCTCTACTTAACAGGGTCTGCTTTCTTGCCCTTCTTGAAAATTGGAATAATATTTGCTAACTTCAAGTCAACTGGGACCTTTCCAGATTCCCAAGACCATAGATAAATAACTGAGAGAGTTCTTGCAACAGCATTGGGAAACTCTTTCAGTACCCTGAGATGAATCCCTTTGGGTCCTATGGACATGTGCATTCAGTTACAGGAGCAAATATTGTACATGTTCGGAGTCAAATGTGAGCTTATCAATTCCCAGTCGCAGTCCTCTAAACCAAGGCTCCGGGGGTCCCAGGTCCCATCACTGACGTTACAGGCAAAGGCAAAGAAGGCATTAAAGGTGTCTGCTTTATCTCCATCTCTATTTGTGATAGGGATGACTTGTCATCCTCACCAATTGTGAGGTGAGCAACCTCATCAAGTAACAGACCAATGTTTTCTTTAGTCTTCTTTTTGCTGTTAACATACTTTAAGTAGTCTTTTTTGTTATCCACTATGGTACTGGCCAACTTCAAGTCCAATTGTCTTTTGGCTGTGCAAAATTTCTCCCTACAGTGGTGAGCAGCATCTCTGTAGTCTTCCTGTGTAGCCTGATCTTGCTTCCAAAGTCTATACACTTTCCTTTTCATCTTAAGTTCCAGAAGAAGAATGCTGTTAAGCCAAGCCAACCTTCTGCTCTGCTTGCTTGACTTCAGACACTTTGGAATTGTACTCCTGTGCTCCTTAAAGATGACTCTTAAAAAGTGAACAGTATTTACGCATCTGGTACCCTCAAAAGCAGATTTCCAAGGGACCTTACCAACTAGTTCCTTGAGCAGCCTAAAGTCTGCTCTCCCAAAATCCAGGGTAGTACCTCTGCTGACAGTTTTTTTTCTCATTTCACCAAAGATTTTAAATTCAACCATTTCATGATCACTGTGGTCAAGACAGTCACCAATTAGCACTTCACCCACAAGACTATCACTAATTGCATACAACAGATCTAGAAGAGTACGTTTCCTAGTCAGGTACATCGTTTGTGCTACAGGGAAGCATGGACATTGCTCATATACTTACGTGCATAGGTGATTGATTCAAGAACTCGAACATGATAGTTTCACATATGCTCAGAAGTTTGAAAAATAAAAAGGAAGTCAAACTGAACTATTACAAATCTTTTAAAATTAGTTCTTGATATCGAATTATCTGTAGTTAAGAATTGCTAGGATGGTAAATAAATTTGAGAAGGAATAGATAAGATCACATTTATATATTTCTCAACAATTTCTGCATATATATAAAGTTAACCTTGTTGTTGTCAAAGGTCAGCTATGATTGTTCACTGAAAAATATTTATCTTAGTATATGTCTTCCAAATTATGTATTAGTCATGTTTGGAGATTTTTTCCTTCAGTATCCGAATCAACCTGCAAGTGTTAAAATGTGTTCGTGAAATACTGTCCATGAATAAATAAAGCTATTGAACAATCACCACCAGATCCTAATACAGTTGCCATCACTTAAGTTAATTCTTCTATTACTGTTCTTTAATTTTCACATTTTAAAATTTAAATTGATTATGCTTTTCTGAATAACATGGATCATCATACTGATACTTCCTTTTGAAAGGGAAAAATCTTGCATAATTTACACATTATTTTCATACTAAGACTTCAGAAAACCTTTATTACTACTGTCTGTAGGCAGTATGAGCTTTTACATCATTCATTATTTGTAACATCAAACTCAAATTATTCCAGCTTCTTGTTTGAAGTTCTTTCACGCTGTTTCCAATCGACTGAGGCTATCAACTACAGCACATTCATGGGAACTCAGGAGCCAGTAAACTTGTTTGTTGGAGATAAATCCATCAGTTCATTGTGAGGTTTGAGTTCTGTTCTGGATGTGTCTTTGCATAAAACTAACAGCTGGAAAATATATTAATATCTAGTTCAAAAAGCATTACGTGTTGGCACTGGCTCATCTCTCAGATGTGAAACTTCCAAGCTTCAGCTTCAGAGGAGTCCAAATATAGTTTTGAATACCAAGATGTTATTCTTTGTAAGATCAGTAGTCGACTTACTTCTGAAATCTTTCCAGCACTGTTTCTGTCGTGTCATTCTCTCCACCAGAAACCTGTTATGCTGAAATTTAGAATTAATATTTGACTTTCCTATGATGACTGCTTCACTTTCCCCCCTGCAGGGATCTCAAGAGCTAGTTTTTCAAACATGTTTTTCAATTGCTTGTCCTCATGGCTCTGGAATTTCTCATTATAAGTACTGTAAAATGTTTACATTGGTCAATGCTATACTTGACAGTATCTGATACTAGGAACTAAAAGGTTTTCTTTCTTCTCTTTTATTTAGGTTGAGCAAATAATACTATTGCACATATCTGAGGGAAAAAAGAGTACTCACTCTTGAATCATTTGCACTACAAAGAGAAATAAAAATGGTAGTAAAGTTATTGTCACAATGCCAGTGATACTTAATTTCTTTATGGGGAATAGAGTATATTTCCTTTAGATTTCTGCTGTTCTTGCCTGCATGCAGTCTTTCGGCAGCTGCAGAGAAACAGTTTTGCACATGTGAAATTATCTTTAAATTCCTGAAGGAGTCTTCTGGAATTTATTTTTCTGTTACTTAATTGAGTCTTTTTTAGATCATTGAAAATATGACTTAGGCAAGTGTGTGTGACTTGGATCCTTTTCTTTCTTTTCAATTAGAGATGATCTCAAACAAAGCCAGAAGCCATACATGATTTCAAAAGATGTCAAAATAGTAAGGAAATTTACACTCCTACTTGATAGTAATTTTTTGTGTATATGTTTATTTTTTTTAACAAGCTGCCTAATGAAAATATCTAGGGAAGCAGAAAACTGTACATACACCAATCTTAAAGACTATTATGTACATTCAGCATGATTAAATGACAGCATGATTAAACATCGGTGGTCAAAAATAACAGACATAATAGAATGGCATATTAAAAATCAGCTCATGTGTATAGGTGAAGATAACACAAAAAATAGTAAAGCAGTCTTTGAAATATTAGATTTGATCTGCATATTCAAGAAAACTGCTGAAAACATGAAAATTAAGATTATTAACCAATCTATCTGTCAGTGAATAGTTACAGGTTATTAAAGCTACTGCTAACAGTTTAACTTGCATATAAAAATGTAAAGACATGAAACTTGTACAATCAATTTTAAATCAATATCAAAATGTATATAAAGTTTCATCACTTTACTAGAAGGTTTTTAAATACAAGTTTAAATAATTCAGTTATGTTAAGCAAGAACAAAAGCTGTGTTTTTCACAAAGTGCTTGAGAGGTAGGAGTACCTTTTAAAGACACTGCAGATGTTTTTCCAGTGCATAAGTCAGATGAAGGATATGGAAACTTCTCATGGCATACAAACAACATGTGTAAGTCCTAATCAGGGATTTCAGAAATGTAAAATATTAAGTTTTTCTATTTTTTTCTATGTACTTATTTTCCTGAAAATCCTATTTAAATCTTATTCATATCTTATGAAATAGTGAATTAAGATGGACTTTTCCATCTTCCTTTTCTTTTTTGTTACTGTTTTAGTTTGTTTGTTTGTTTAGTTAGTGATTTTTTCATATTAATTACTTATATTGTACTGGCATTTAGTTCCAAGTTCAGATGTCTAAATTTAGGTGTCTAAATGTCTCCATGTGAACTATGTTTCTAAGCTCCTGTAAACAGTCAAGAGAAAGGTAGGGCTTAGTGCCCTAAAGATAGGTATCCAATGCCATTTGAGATTCTCCAGAATATCCAAAATATCCACAGGTTGAAAGATACCAATGGGAAACTTCAAAAGAAAACATCTTCCTTTATTGTCATTCAAAATATGCAACTGTAGAGAAGAAAAGACTTTTGAATTAGAAAATGGTTTCTTGACTTACATCTCTATAGAAATGTAAAATATGAAGACTTGGTTTTAGGATCGGGACAAAACCTTTACAATTTTTAGGATTTCTGGGTAATTTTATATGCTTTGAGGTATATAATGGAGCAGAGCAGAAAAAGCTACAGGAACATCTTTAACAAAAGCAAGAAGTAGTTATGCAAATTTGTCTTGTTTGTTTTCTTGTAATAACATAATGCTCATTTCTAAATATATAAATTTATTTATACAAATAGAACTACATCTATGTTATGTTCTATTGTTCTTAAATATCTCAATTTGAACCCCAAACATAAATTTGGTGGAGTGCCCTTGGAATGAGCATCTCCTTTATTAGTATTCCATCAAGGAAGAATTTATGCCTTCATTCAGAATAATAAATATGAATTAGATAAGTCATGGGTCACACATGTGCCTCTAATAAGAACTGAATGAGGTTACTGAGGTAGCCTACACTAAACAAAACATTAAAGACTTTTTCTGAAGTCTTATTTTTTAAAATGTTTTTGTCTATTTTCAAAGAGAGTAAAAGAAAATGATTGGAACTAATTTGCTGCAATTTTTTCTTTGTGCTGCGTACTCAAAACCATTTAGTACCTCTGTTTTAAATATTCTATTTTGATTCCAGTGTTTGTTGCTGTACCCATTTTTCATTCCATTTTTATTAGGCAAGGAATCAATATATAATAACCTGAGAATCAATTCAAAGAACAATAAATCTTGGTAAATACCAGATGCTATTTTCTCAGCCTATAGAACTCAGTATTTCAGAACTTTTTAATTTCATCTATGCACGAAAGCAGCACTGCCTAACAATATTTGTTCTCAATTTCTGTGTCATGTACCTTTAAAAAGACATTGACTGAGTTTGGAAATGTTGTAAAAGGAGCAGAAAGATGTTTCCTTATCTATTGAGTAACACAATATAGTCATACAAAGAGCCTTATGGACTATAGGGAATAAAAGGCGAAGGAAGAAAAGAAGGAAAAGACTCACAGAAGAAGGCTGGAAGTCTCCCTTGAAGAAGAGAGTCTGCTGAGAGAAAGAGAGCTCATGTCTATCTTTTAATGGAGGATTCAGATGGTGACCCTGGACATCCTGCACCACACAGTCCCTACAATCCCAAGACCCTTGGCTGTTAGACAACAGTGATGTCTAAAAAGGTAAAAGTAGAAATTATGAACCTTGTTATGGAAAAGAAATATCTTTGGCAAAAACGAATACCTTCAGTGCCTTGAAAATGTAAGATGTCTTGGAGATGGAAAGGAAATTAATCCATCATTCTAGTTTATATTTTATTTGCAGCTGGACTTTGAGTTTAAAAAAATTATTCTTGGTTTTTTTGACCAAACTTGGTACAAAGGTAAGGGCTTTGCAGACAGACCACTAAGCTCTGATCCGTTTTGGACCTGCCATTCATCGTTCTAAGGGACTTTCAGTGCCTTTTTGGAAGACATATAGAAGACATGTAGAAGACATATAGACATATTATTGATCTGCTTGAGGGTAGGAAGGCTTTACAGAGGGATCTGGACAGGCTGGATTGATGGGCCGAGACCAACTGTATGAGGTTCAACAAGACCAAGTGCCGGGTCCTGCACTTCGGTCACAACAACCCCATGCAATGTTACAGGCTTGGGGACGAGTGGCTGGAAAGCTGCCTGGCGGAAGAAGAGCTGGGGGTGTTGGTTGACAGCCGACTGAACAGGAGCGGGCAGTCTGCTCGGGCAGCCAAGAAGGCCAACAGCATCCTGGTCTGTATCAGAAACAGTGTGGCCAGTAGAACTAGAGAAGTGATCATCCCTTTGTGCTCTGTACTGGTGAGACCCCACCTTGAATACTCTGTCCAGTTTTGGGCCCCTCATTGCAAACAGGACATTGAGCTGTTGGAGTGTGTCCAGAGAAGAGCGACAAAGTTGATAAAGGGCCTGGAGAAAAAGTCTTATGAGGAGCAGCTGAGGGAGCTGGGGTTGTTTAATCTGGAGAAAATGAGGCTGAGGGGAGACCATATCACCCTCTACAACTACCTGAAAGGAGGTTGTAGCCAGGTGGGAGTGGATCTCTTCTCCCCGGTAACTAGCAATAGAACAAGAGGAAATGGTCTCAAGTTGCGCCAGGCGAGGTTCAGGCTGGACATTAGAAAGAACTTCTTCACTGTTAGAGTCGTTAGGCATCAGAATGGGCTCCCCAGGGAGGTGGTGGACTCAGCATCCCTGGAGGTATTCAAAAAACATTTAGATGTGGCACTTAAAGACATGGTTTAGTGGGTTTCGCGGGCACAGTGGCATCAGGTATGTATTTGGACTTGATGATCTTTGAGGTCTCTTCCAACCATAATGATTCTATGATTCTATTATTCTATAAGACAGAGAGTTGATACAAATAGTGAACTATGAACATGGAATAGGAAAGTGATCAGACCACTTACATTAAAACATTCCCAGTCACTTCTAAATGTAATACGTAGTAGGTCACAGGGGTGTAAAGGCAGCGTGATATTGAATATGGTTTTGTGCTTTCTATTTCCTGAAGTCAAATCACTCAGAATCATACTTTTATTGTTTTGTTTGTTTCTCCACCCAGGCATTTTGATTTCAGAGACACACTGCATTTATCATGTTATACTCAGATGACATTTATTACTACTGGTGCATTTTAATTTACTCTTACAATAGTACAATGGATGTAAGTTGGACCCTACTCTTGACATGAGTTATTTTTGTACAGATCTATTTGCTTAGTGGGTTAGAAAGCAATTGTTTCTCATATCAATCTTATCTGTTACATTTTATCTCCAAGGTTTGTGATAGATAGAGTGAAATTGCCTGAAAACAAAGTTCTATGGTGTTGCTGC
>NW_009593992.1:74454-95210 GCF_000690535.1 Cariama cristata | reverse complement strand
TGGTTTGTGTTTTTTTTTTTTTTTTTTTTTTTTTTTTTTTATCCCTAACATTACCTCTACCACTGTGGAAACTTAATCTGACAAAATAGTAATTTACCTGCATAAACAAATTGGATAAAATTAATTTTATTTTTAAAATCTACCTCATTTGTTGAGGAATATATGCATAGAAACTTTGTATGGAAGATACAATGATTTTACTGGCAGTATCTTTTAATTTTTTTGTGGAAACTTTAAAAGTGCGATGTGAGATTCAATGAACAGGCACGTATTTAAAGTTTACGTTTTTAGCAGCTACTCTAAAATCTCTCTATAACATGAAAAAAAGAAAAAGGAATATTCAGAGGCCAGTTTCTTCCCTTTAAATTAGTTAACCAAAATACTTTCTGGAAATGCCTTTTTCCTCATTGACTATGGAAGAAGCCTGGGTAACTATTTAAAATGAAATACCTACCTATTAGAATTACATTGATTTAATTAATCACTACTTTTATCTCAAGACATGTTCAGAGAAAACCTACAGTAAATGATTATGCTAGACATCCATGGTCGTTTTACTTAGGATAAAGAATCTATCTTAAGAGTTACAGAAAAGAAGAAATTAACTTCAGTACCTGCCTGGCCTCCATTTGATCATGTTTATAACTTCATAAATACTTTCAGCAACTGAATTTAGACAAGTCTTAAATTAATTTATTTTCGGTTGATTTTCTGCAAATTTATGTGATGTTATTCATATTAGGGCATGATATTCTTATTGTCAAACAGTGTCCATTGAATAAATCATATATACAATATATGTGAGCTATAATTTGTATTTTTAATCTTCTGTGTAAATGCAATCTTCAAATGTCATTTCTATCTTACTAATACTGTTATGAAAAAATACATTTAAATGTATACTTATCCAATAGTAGGTCTATAAGCCCTATTATTAATAAGATTTTTTTTTTAATAAATGAAAAATTCAGGGCATTCTGATACAGTTATGCTGAATACTTGTACTGAACATCATAGTTCTTCATTTAATTCTATACCAGGAATTTAAATATTACTATAACGAAATATGTATTGTTTTGTTATATTGTATACTTTGTAATTGTAACTTGTCAAGTGATTCACTATGATGTGCTTATCAACGGCAAAACTAATTTCGGTAAATTTCTTGACAATCTACAGAAATATCATTTCCTAGCCTGAGAACAATTTGAATTCAGGGAGAAATTAAGGTCTGTCTAATGAAACTAAACATGATATTTTGCTCAGAAAGTGATTTCAAGTCTCCTTCCTCTTTGTGACGAAACCAGAAGAAGTTATGTTCCTTTAGTGATCCAAGTAGATGATTTTTAAAGTCTGGCCCACAGATACCTTCTGCTCATCAAGGAAGCTTTACTCTAACAGTGGAAGAATTCCATAATTCTAGTCCAAAATAAAAAATGGAACAGCTGATGTGTGTTAGTAGTTGCTAAAAAATTGTTTTTACAGCTAAAAAAAAATTAAAAGAAAACTTCAGGTAAGCCTTAAAATAAGTTTGGGCAAAACAAGTTCAACAAGGTCCAGTCCTAAGGCCTGGCAGAACTACAACAAAGTCTCTAACACCCTGCTATTATCAGTGCTGCAGCCTGATAATTAGCAGCGATTCAGGTCTATTTGTGATTTTTATCTGTCTGCCTTTTACCCAGGCATATTTTGTAATATTTCTTGACATAGACATGTAAGAATAGTAAGGCCAAGATAACAGTATCCAGCCTGTGGCTACCAAAAGTAATCAAAAGATCAGTACCCAGCTGCAAACACACATCTGAATGAGCTGATACAGACCAGATCCCAGAAATCAGAGACATCTGGTTTTTATAAAAAAAGCAAGTAATTCTTCAGACTAGACAGATATTGACCCATGGAAAAGTGTATATAAATACTACTGATACACACTGGAGTTCGGGGCACAGAGAAGATATCACCTTTGGTTTTGGCTTCCTTCAGCCTGGCTCCCCAGAGTCTGACTCTCTTGGTCTTGGAACTAAGAATCGGCAAAGACTGCAGCCATCACAATCAAGTTATCATATGCTTAGTACCTCACTAGTACATGCACTTAATGTTTGATTCTTAGTTGTTAAAGATAGATTACGTATTAATTGAAAGTTACAAATACATGCTTATTTGAAGACATGAGATTTTGCTGATGTCTCAGTTGCTCAGACTTTTTTTCATCACAGCGTTCCCCAATTCCCTGATATTGACAATTTCAATGATGGTAATAACATTTCTTGAGCTACGGGCTTGCAATAGTCTTATTCCCTGCTATGTCTTTCATGAGGGAATACTCAGAAAGAAATCATAAATAGTCATCACAGTTGATAAGAATTAGACTCTAGGAAGAACTCTTCTCTGTAGAAATAGTCTCCTAAGGATCCTGCATCAGAGATGCAAAACTTGAATGAACACTGGATCTATAAACATAAGTCCCATTAGATTTTTTTGTGTTGCCCTTCTGTTGCAATTTTTATGATTCTTTTCTGCTTGGCAGAAAGTTATGATTCCCCTGCCTGCTACCAGAAAACAAATATCAGCTTTTGCACCTATGGGCAGGCAGAAATGTTCTGAAGACATTTTTTGAATTAGGAAATTGTCTAAGGTATTGTGACATAGAGCAACTCCTGTTAATTAGAATCTTCTCTCATATCTCAAGACAAGCATTTGCCAGAATAATGACATATATAGAAGTGATATATGCTAGAATACTAGAATTTTGCAGCCATCGTCAGAGCTTATCATAGACACAGAAAGGGAATAGTGAATTTAAAGGCAGAGGTTTTACTTTTTGCCTTTCTCTTTCTCGAGGTAAATAATGTACTGTAACATCTTTCCAATGTATCATGCTCAGCTTTCAAGAAACAGGTATTTCTGTAGCAAATATCCCTAGTAGTTAACATATATTTTCCTTGTGATTATATTGATTTTTTTCCAATATTAGAGAACAGCAGCTTTTCCAAATCTGACTGTGCATGGAGCAAGCAAAGGGAAAGTAATTCTCCAGGCAATTAAAAACAATTGATGGAGGATGGAAATTAAGAATTTACTGGGCATAAGAACATGAGGAAAAAGCTATGGAATTAAAGTGTTGGGATGAGTTGTCCAGGCATTTACTTGTTTCTTTTTTTTTTAAATATATGTTTACTTTTATTTGCAGGGTTCATTTTTCTTAGCAAAGAACTTCATATTTTTATAGATATCACAGTTTTCCTCTGCTGTCAGACAGAAGACATTGCAGTAGCTGATGAAAAAATAGGGATCTAAGGTATTTTATTAATAGTAATTGCAATATAATATAAATAACAGAGATAATTAATGAATATCAAATAAGTAAGTCAAACAACAGCACGGTTCCAGGGTTTTGATATCAAATTGACTTTTTAGTTTTAGTGACTGTGAATGTGGTAGAGCGAGAGTTCAAGTGTACTAATGGCGTATTCTGGTGTTAAATAACATTGCTAACAATTAGGCTATCTAGCTGTACCCATACTTGATCTCCTAAGGAATTTCCATGGTCACCCCTGGTTTCAAACTAACTCTGGGACCTGGCATTTGATGTGAAATTCATTCCACCAAACCTTAATCTCATATCTAGCATCTGTGTTATATTTTAATGTGCTGGCAGCCAAATTGTATTCAGCCTGTTAACACATCTCACATAATTTGCATATTACAATGTCAAAAAACCTCTGATGAGAATGTATTTCTGATCATTGTCACATTGTGCAGTGAGTTTAAACTTGAAGTCCTGTACTTGTGAAGTGTTCTTGGGTGTCCTCTAAGAAGACAAGCAGTAGCATCCTACAGCTGACCTCAAAAGGGTTTCTGATGTCAAGTAATATGCCTGACCTGTTAATTTTCCCTCCAGATTATTTTGAATACTCCTGCACATAACTGTGTATATAATGTAGTGAATACCAATACTTCACAGAATTTATTAATTTTAAATAGTTTGTGTTACCTGCAAGATATACTCAGTGCCGTTTTTCAAACATCAAAATCTCATTGCAAAATGAATAATCTGGTGAACTGTGATTCAAAGGTGTGGAGTGAGAAGAACTATCAAAATCTTCCACTTAAAAATCATCACTGAATTTACCCAAGGAATATGGATTTATTTGCAATTTTTTTGTTGTTCGTTGAGAGTTTATTTACAACTTGACAAATACAGTATATATCATCAAAAAAATGGGCACATCATTCCAGCATGTTATTTATTTTGGAAAATTTCATTTTGAAGTTCACATTGGACCATGGAAGCTAACATAAAATCTTTACTGAAATGTTTTTATCCAAAGATGCAGCCTAAAGTGTGCCAAAAAACTTTTGCTCCATTAAAGGTACATTCATTCTCTGTTTTTTACCAAGAATATAAATGATTGTGGCAAATTTGAGAGTGATTATTATATGAATAAACAAGCCCTTACAAGGAAGACTAGTGTCAGGAGCACATGTTGCAGGAAAAAAACCCACCAAATCAGAATAAGAAGAAAGTAAGCTAAAAATTAATGTGATTATATGCTTTAAAAAGTAGTCTGCCATTAAATTCTGTGGAATAAAGTCTGCAAAATTATTCATCCTCAAAAAAGGACACAAGAGAATGAACAAAAGACTTTTATTTACGGAAATGTATTCCCTGTCTTTGCCTGGCCTTCAATCTTGTTTCAAAGAAGAAGTAATCAGGAACAGTCCTTTGCTTATGAATCAAATAAATTTACCAGTAAAATGAAACAGAACTTTAGACTCTTCATTTTCATTTTTCCTTGCTTTCATCACTGCTACAAATACATGACATCATTTCAGGACTGACAGGAGACTAGAGTTTATTGAACTATTGGTGTGTGCTGTGCCACAGTAGATCTCCTTACATGGCTGGTACCATTTGAAAACCAAGAAAGATAAAATTAAGGAACAAACAGCTAGTATTAAGCTTTGAGGGAAATTAGTCCTGTTCTTTACTTTTCCTTTTGTCAATATATGTGGGATATCTTTCTCCAGAACAATATAGAGTTCCTTTACAAAATAAAGCATATTTACCTTCCTTAGACTTAAACAATCTCCTACATAACAGTTTAAACCCAGATTCTGAAAACACAAATATCTATTGCCTCTTACTGTCAATCTCAGATCAATCTACTGTCTTAACTCCAGTCTGGAGAAGTCTTAACTCCAGTCTCTCACAGACTGGAGAAATGGGCTGACAGGAACCTCATGAAGATCGACAAGGGGAATTGCAAAGTCCTGCACCTGGGGAAGGAAACCCCTTTCAGATACACCAGAGGGTTGTGCTGCCACCCAGAGGGGTCCCTACAAGCTGAAGAAATGGGCTGACATTTAAAATGTTGTTCAAAAAAGGGAAATGCAAACTCCTGCACTCACAGTATTAACTGGGAGCTGCCCTGCTGGAAAGCATCCTTGCAGAAAAGAACCTGGAGTCCTGGTGGGCAACAAGTTGAACATGAGCCAGAAATGTGCCCTTGTGGCAAAGGCAGTGAATGGCATCCTGTGCTGCACTGGGCAAAGTATTGCCAGCAGGTCAAGGGAGGTGACCCTTCCCCTCTGTTCAGCACCGGTGAGGCCATACCTGGAGTACTCTGTTGAGTTCTGGACTCCTCAGTAAAAAAGAGGCATGAACATACTGGAGAGAGTTCAATGAAGGGCCATAAGAATGATTAAAGGACTGGAGCACCTCACATATGAGGAAAGGCTGAGAGTGCTGAGACAGTTCAACCTGGAGAAGAAAACACTCAGAGGGATCTCATCCATGTATATAAATAACTGAAGGTAGAGTATAAACAAGACAGAGCCAGGCTTTTTTCATTAGTGGCCAGTGACAGGACTAGAGGCAATGGGCACAAATTGAAACACAGGAGGTTCCCTCCGAACATCAGGAAACACTTTTTTACTGTGAGGATGACTGAGCACTGGCACAGGTTGCCCAGAGAGGAGTCTCTATCTTTGGAGATATTCAAAATCTGTTTGGACGTAGTACTAGGCAACCAGCTCTAGGTGGCCCTGCTTGAGCTGGAGTCTTGGACAAGATGACCTCTATGATAACACATTTAAGAAAGGGTAAAAACCACTGCACCGCAGTTGTGAGAGAGCGCAGTAAGAAAAATGTGAGAGAAACAGTGCTGCAGACACTGAGGTCAGAGAAGAAGGAGGGGGAGGAGGTGCTCCACATGCCAGAGCAGAGATTCCCCTGCAGCCCATGGAGAAGACCATGGTGAAACAGATTGTTCTCCTGCAGCTCACGGAGGACATAATTGGAGCAGATGTCCACACGGCAGCCCACAGAGGACCCTGCTAGAGCAGGTGGGCATGTCTTGAAACAAGCTGCAGTTTGTGGAGAGTCCACACTGGAGTAGGCTCCTGGCGGGAACTGCAGCCAGTGGAGGACTCAAGCTGGAGCAATTAATGAAGGACTACAGCCCATGGAGAGGACCCATGCTGGAGCAGGGGAAAAGTGTGAGGAGGAAGGTGTGGCTACAAAGAGCTGTTACAAAATAACCATAATCTCTTATTCTGCATCCTCCCTGCACTGGTCAGGCAGGGGAGAAGGAGGTAGAGGAGTTGGGAATGAAGGAGTGAAGTTGAGCCTAGGAAAAAAGTGTTGAGGAGAGGAGGTGTTTTGGGTTTGTTTTTCACCACATTATCCTATCTTTAACTGGCAATAAATTAAATTAATTTTCCCCAAATCAAGTGTGTTTTGCCCTTGATGGCAATTGGCAAGAGATCTCAGTGTCTCTCTCTTGACTCATGTGCTTTTCCGTCTTATTTTCTATCACTGCCCTGTTGAGGAGAAGGAGTGAAAGAGTGGCTTGATGGGGGCCTGGAAGCCAGTCAAGGTCAATAAGAAAAATCGTTGCAATAAGAAAAATCTTTATACAATAAGAAAAACCTTCATGAACTGCATTATCTATTTCTTGTTATTCATCTCTGTGCACTGCAAGACAAATTAATAAAGTTTTTGTACAAGTTCCTATTGCATTTTTTCGAGAGCTGTGGAGTCCAAAGGGAACAGAGTTGACAATGAAGTAGACTTGAATTAAATGAAGAGGCAAGATAGCCCTAGACTGTCACAATTTTGGAACGGATAATCAGTACCTACTAAACTTAATGAGACATTTATGTGTACCTTCAGTAGGCCCAGTTTTCCCTTAAAGTATACAATTTTAGTGTTGCATGTATGAAATCAGAGTAGGAATGCAGCCTGGAAAAACTACCTAGTAATAAAGATGAGATATAAAGAAATGTCCACAGGGTCAGCTGAAAAATGTTATAACCTGTATCTTTATCAGTTTATGAGAAGATTTATTAATTCACCTTTATCCTTATAAAGGTGAGTTATTTCAGAACTTAAAATTTGTGTGGAAATTAAATGATCAACCAGACAGTAGTTACATTTAAAATCTGATACAGTCTTCAAACACTTGACCAGCTCTGTCACTAATTCAGGAGAAAGAAATTTAACCTTTTTTTATTGCAAGGAATGTATTTTATATCTATTTCATTCACCACTTTTGATTTTACTTGTTGTTTTCTTTTAGCTATGGGACATTTTGGAAATAGAAAACTTTTTTATATTGGCTTGGATACATTCATGTATGCATAGGACTTCTACAGGACCAATCACATTATACAGATAGAGATTTTCAGTGCCAAAACATTTGAATTTTGTTATAGTCATAGCTTTTAGAGTGTATTACTGGGAATTATTTTGCTTTTAAAACATATATGTTGGTAAAAGATGATTCATATGACCTAGCTGTCTGAATTCTCAATGACTTCCTTATATACCTATGTGTTATCTTCTCTCTCATTGTATGAATTATGTCGTTCTTCAGTTTTAATATTAATGTTTCCTTTCCATATTCTCGTGATGAAAACAGTTTGCAAGAATTATATTCTGAGGTATACAATCTCAGTGACTTTCGAATTCGTTAGTATACTGAGAATGGAAAGTCAATAATATATGCATCATTATTAATATAAATACTACTGTTGGCCTTTTGTGACTTTAACAAACACCTTATGAGCTTCCCACTTGTGTTTTTTAGCTTTATAGTTGCAATATTTTTCAAAAACTCCAATGACTCCATATATGCTAATGATGGGAAGTCCTTAAAGAGACGTGAATAAAACTGATGTGTTTTTCCATTGAGCAAAAAAACCTAATTACTTTTTTGCAAAATGTATAGCTACTTACCTGTGTCTGCACTTTCTAGGATTTAAGCTATACTTCCAGAAAAAGTCTGACATATTGAACAGAGAAAGGTACTTACATACCATCTTCATTTCCTTCTCCCACTCTTTCGGCATACCAGCCATAATCTTAATTATGAACATTTACACCACTGGATACATAGTTTTCATCTTGTTTAAGTCTTCAAGTCTTTGTCCCTTTCTGTTATTTTGCTTCATGCTTGAGATGCATTCATTATTTCTATTAGGGGATATGAATTGGTACATACGCGTAATGAGGTGCTCAGCTGCCTCCCTGTGTGCTTTCCAAAGCTTTCAGAGGTTAACATTACATAATTTAAAAAAAAAAACAAAAACAAAAAACAAAAACACTTCAGTCACTTGGACAGCAGTTTGCCTCCCCTTTTCTCCCAAGTACCCCTAGTAAAATGTAATTTGTGAATTACCCACACCAACAACATTTACTAAGCTCAGCAATTGCCAAACAAACCAAGAAACAGAGGAAGAAATGCTGAGTTTCAAACCAAAACATTGCTAATTTTGGATTTAACTATTTTTGGTTTTTGTCCTTGTTTCTTCTGCACATTGTGAGTTTTGGAAAAAGAAGCAAGACTCTTGCTTATATGTTGCTAGGGTTAAACATTTATTCAATATCCTGAATACAGATCAAGTGGAAGCCATTTCTTGGTTTCTGATATCCTCAGATAAACACCAACCAGTATTTCTATCCAGTACCATCCACTCATTCCAGTTACAGGTGCAATTTAAGTACTGTATCTTTACAAAGCGAGTACTAGGAAAAACAATGCAATTTTTACTGTGTTTCCAGGTCAGTCTTAAGGGTAGGACCTGTAATATCACACACATTCAGTCATTCCCTCAGCTTCTTTTGAGTGAAATAAATAAGCTTTACTCTGCAAGCTAGACTTTCCTTTGATTTCAGCATAAATCCAAAGTGACCGATGCCAGTGAAGTTTATAGGGCTTAAAGCCTCTTCAGCAGTAGGCTCTCACTGTGAGGATGAAGTTCATTCTGGGAGCTTAAGATCTGTTGACTGTAGTCAAAAGAAAGTTCAATAAAGAACCAGCTTCTTTTTCAAATAACATTAAAGTGGAGATAATACAAACTTCATGATATATGGCTAATGTGACAAAGAATAACAGTTTATGGAGAGAGTAATATCCTTTCAGTCACTTACAGAAATTGTTCACATTTATCTAAGCACAAAAAGATCATTTTTTTACAGGGTTGCTAGAAAGCTCACAAGGTTTATTATCTTTTGTAGACTTAGTTCTTAGATTTTAGACTTTAATGTTCAATATTGTTAAACATGGCTTTTCTAGAGAAACTGAAGCTAAACACATTTTATGAATTTGTGATATTTCCCTTTAATTTACTGTGACTATCGAACAAAAGACAGTTTAAAGCCTATCTTAATTTTTAGATTTCTTTCAAATAGAAAACAAAACACAGTAAGCAGCAAGAATATGAAGCCAAACATCAAGACTGTCTTTGTCAATTTCAGCTACATGCTGAAGTAATTCACAGGAAAAATATCAGACAAATAGATATGGGTCAGAATAAATTAATTCCTTAAATCAACTCAGAATTAGTTAAAATAATTTTATTAAAACTTTCCAAAATATTCATTTTTATTAATAGTGTGATACTACTATGACTGCTTGAATAGGAAATTGCTGTCAGATGAAATCTGCTCAAGGCAAAAAAAAATTGGGTTTTTTGCTAGATCTTATCCTTAACTGTCATCTATGATACTCACAAACAGTATCATATGTATGAAAAAAGATGCTTAGAAATTAACTTTACGGAATATAATTATTTTTGTGCAGATCATTACACAAAACACATTGAAGTATTTACTGATTCAGGTATTTGCTTCTGAAAATGGACATATATTTTAGAGAATGTTAATAATACTTTCATCAAGTCATTCATGACATTTTTACAGCCTGTAACGAAGTATTTCACTTACTAGATGTCAGAAATGTGTTGAAGGAATGGTAAGAAAATAGGTACAAAATACACCTCATGCAATTATATATATTATTTTAAAACATCATATTATCAAAATTTCCAAATTAAAAGACATGTAATAAATAATAACATTAAAGAAAGTTATTTTTAAAGTTAAAGATTCTCACAGGGATACAGCAAAATAAATAAGAATGTTAAGAATCAATTATTTGATATGACTGTGAAAGAATGCTAAATCGAGCAAATGGAATACAAACGCCAAGAAAACTTTCTTTAGTATACAACAGGATCAAACAATTTTCTCTTTATAAAGATAGAGTTTTTAATCAAGGGATTTTAATAGTATATGCTTAATTTATCATCCTTGCTTTTATTTCCAATATGTTATTTTCATGGATGTTTATCTCCTATTGTCCTAAAAGGTAAATAAATTATCTGATATTGTCAGAACTTTCCATAGACAAAAAGCTATTTGCACAGAAAAAGAACTGACACACAAAAACTAAGGAAAGAAAAGCCTCCAGATCTAAATCTGGTAATCTGTAAAGTTTCTATTTTATTCTATTTTATAATACACAGGAAGGAAATTGGTCATAGCCAACTAGAGAAATTATTTTAATCCAATTATGTAATGTTTGTTTCTCATTTATTAGTTCCTTGCATTCTGGCAAAACCAAAGTGTTTACAGACTTTCTCAATTTCAAAACATAAATTTTGGAAGACAATAAGTATCTTAATGTCTTTTACAATATTCATGTCCTTGTATTTTGATTGGCAGACAGATGTTATTAGTGGATCAGAAAATACTTTTTTTTTTGGTAAATGTATGACTAGTTTACAAATTCTATTATTCTGAGTACCTGTTATAATTTCTCTTCTGTGATTAGATCCTACTTAAGGAGGCATTATTTATATTCTGACAGACATAAACATTTGCCTAAACTTCTGCCTCCCTTTAGTTCAACCTATCCCAAGTTCAGGCTTTTGATGCTGCTGTTTGATTAGGAGTTTTGCTCCTCACTTTTAAGAATAAGTATTTTACAGACAGAGTAGTATTTACTAATTTGTGACAATTAAATGAGGTTCTAATATTTACAGTCAATGTTGGCAGATAAGCCACTCAAGAAGGTGAATTAATTAACATGTGAACCTTTCTCTAGAAATACTTTTGTCTTTTCCATGGGAAAAAAATGCACCTGTGCCACAGTTTTGAAGTAGATTATTTTACTGAGGTATGGTAAACTCAGCCTAAGATCTTAAGTCTAGTGGAAGTTGCAAGAATGAGTATCCATTTCTGAAAGTTTCCTGTTTTCAGACCCAATAAGATTCTACCACAGGAGTTTATATAATGTGGCAGCTGCATAAATACATGTCTGTAGGGGTTTTTTTTAGAATATTTTTCCCTCGGTCTTCACCGGTAAGCTTGCTCATCACACCTCACGAGTCAATGGAGCACATGACAGGGACCAGGGGTGCAAAGTCCCTCCCACTGTAAGAGAAGATCAGGTTCGCGACCACATGAGGAACCTGAACATACACAGGTCTATGGGACCTGATGAGATGCATGCCAGGGTCCTGAAGGAATTGGTTGATGTAGTTTCCAAGCCACTCTCCATGATAGTTGAAAAGTCATGGCAGTCAGGTGAAATCTCTGGTGACTGGAAAAAGGGAAACATTGCACCCAATTTTAAAAAGGGTAGAAAAGAACCCTGAGAACTACTGACTTGTCAGCTTCACATCTGTGCCTGGGAAGATCATGGAACAGATCCTCCTAGAAGCTATGCTGAGGCACAAGGAGGACAGGGAGGTGATTCGAGACAGCCAGCACGGCTTCACCAAGGGCAAATCCTGTCTGACCAACCTAGTGGCCTTCATGGTGGAGTGACTACATCAGTGGACAAGGGAAGGGTTATGGATGTCATCTATCTGGACTTCTGTAAGGTCTTTGACATGGTCTCCCACAACATCCTTCTTTCTAAATTGGAGAGATACGGATTTGACAGGTGGACTGTTCGCTGGATAACAAATTGCTGGGATGGTCCCATCGAGAGATTAATGGTCAATGACTCAATGTGAAGATGGAGACTGGTGACAAGTGGTGTCCTTCAGGAGTCTGTACTAGGACCAGTACTATTTCATATCTTCATCAATGACATAGACAGAGGGATCAAGTGCATCCTCAGCAAGTAAGCAGATGATACCAACCTGAGTGGTGTGGTTAACATGACTGAAGGATGGGCTGCCATCCAGAGGGACCTGGACAAGCTTGAGAAGTGAGCCTGTGTGATCCTCATGAGGTTCAACAAGGTCAAGTGCAAGGTCCTGCACATGGGTCGAGGTAACCCCAGATATCAATACAGACTGGGGCATGATGTAAACGAGAATAGCCCCACGGAGAAGGACTTGGGGATACTGGTGGATGAAAAGCTGGACATGAGCCAGCAATGTACTATTGCAGCCCAGAAGGCCAACCGTATCCTGAGCTGCAGCAAAAGCAACCTGACCAGCAGGTCGAGGGAGGTGATTCTGCCCCTCTACTCCGCTCTGGTGAGACCCCCCCTGGAGTATTGCGTCCAGCTCTGGAGCCCTCAGAACAAGAAATACATGGATCTGTTGGAGCGAGTCCAGAGAAGGACTACGAAGATGATCTGAGGGGTGGAACACCTCTCCTACAAAAACAGACTGAGTGAGTTGTGGTTGTTCAGCCTGGAGAAGAGAAGGCTCCAGGGACACCTCATAGCAGCCTTTTAATACTTAAAGGGGGCTTATACAGACTTTTTAGCAAGGCCTGTTGCAACGGGACAAGGGGTGATGGTTTTAAACTAAAGGAAGGTAGATTCAGACGAGATATAAGAAAGAATTTTTTCACAGTGACAGTGGTGAAAAACTGGAACAGGTTGCCCAGAGAGGTGAACAGATGTCCCATCCCCAGAAACATTCAAGGATAGGCTGGATGGGGCTTTGAGCAACCTGATGTAGTTGAAGATGTCTCTGCTTATTGGGGGGGAGTTGGACTAGATGACCCTTAAAGGTCCCTTCCAATCCAAAACATTCTTTGATTCTATGATAGTAACTGTGTATTACTCAATATCTAAACAGTATTTAGATTTCTGATATAACATTTTATAAAATTACTATATAATCCTGAGTTCTTCACTGCAAATACTCACAAAATCAATAATGTTAAATGCAGCATAATATGACTTAATAGCAATGTATAAGCAATAACCAAATTATTGAAATTATTATGGAATGTTTTATTAATTTGATTTTATACATCATCTACATATATATCTACTATACATGTAATTTTATTAAAGGCAGACGACTCCACTTTTTCTAAAACGCTAATCAAAATATGAGTGATTCCCTTTGTATTCAATTTTTTCCATCACATACTGGCGTATATGTGATCTGTGACAAGAAAAATAGTTCTCACAGTTTACTTCATGGGCACCCTGTCACCATAAACAACTGATTTAATACAGGCATTCAGCAGTATTTAATAGTGGAAATTGTTGCAAGACAATAGATTAACAGTACATATTTCCTATCGAATTTATAACAATTAAAAAAATGGATCAAAGAATCTAGTTCAGTTCACAGTTTATTATCAGAGCTTACTTTTGAAAGTGTTTTGAAATTTTGTAGAAATGTATCTATAGGTCAATGTATATTAATTATTTTTAGACCAATCTAAATACAAGGCAAAAGGCAGGTTAAGCCACTATTGAGTTAGGGTAATATTCAGAATATACAACTTCTTCAGTCTCTTTCATTAAATATCTTATGCTGATCATAGTTGTATCTGACCTGCCAGTCCTCTCATAATATTTTTTGACAATGGCACCTTGTTATGTGCTAATTGGGAAAGTTACCATAATTTCATTTAAGTAACAAGTCACCACTGAAAGAGCTTTTCTCATGTGTTGTTTATCAACTCTAGATACTACAAGCTTAATATATTCAGCAATTTATATTATGATGAAGATTTTGTTTTTAAAAAGTTTTATCCAGGCAGTAAATTAGATTTAAATTAAATAGATTATAAAAATAAAAATCTCTCTCAAACATCTATCTTTTGCTGAAGATTTCACAAGCTGAGTAAGTGCAGATAAAGCTCTTTGTAAACATAACAGTAGAGATTGTTGTTTAGTTGGTTTTGTTTCCTTTTTATCTATGATAGTTATTGTCTATTAGATTTGAGAAATTCAAAAGGGCAGGAGGACTTAATAACTTAAAGAGAGAGGGATTGAATGGAGACTAAAAGGTATGAAGGACTCTAGGAAATATCAGTGCTTTCACAAGTTTCTCTGGTCCTTCTACTGTCATCTTAAACCACTCTGAGTACAGACTTCAACTATTCTTTATCCAGTTGATTTCAATGAGGCTGTGAGAATAACATGGGAAGAATTTTTTAGAAGATAACCGTTTAAGGTTGGGCCGGCTCTTAAAACAGGCAGCAGACGCTCTCTGTTAACCCTCTCCCTCCTCCCCGGAGGGGAAAGGACGGAGAAAAGGGAGAGAGACTTATGGATTGGAAATTAAAACTACTTTAATAATACAACAAAATTTAAAAAAAATAAAATTATAAGGTATTAATACTAGTAGTACTAATAGTGGAAATAAGGAAAAGTATACAAAACCGATCCTGAGTGTCCCGATGACGGTGGCAGGGCGGGCACCCGGACGTCCCGGACCGGACTGCGCAGCCGACAGGAACCGGATTCAGCAATGCACGGATCGGGGTCGGAGGCAGGAGAGCGAGCAGGGTCCCACAGGGATGCCGGCCATGAGAGAAGAGAGTGAGACCCTCATGATCCCTTAGCTTTATACTGAGGATGACGTGGATGGGATGGAATACCTCGTTGGTCAGTTTTTGGTCACCTGTCCCATCTGCACTCTTCCGCAGGTGCGACCCTTTTACGACTTTTTACTCGCTTAGCAAAGGGGGGCCAGCAGTGGCCTTGGTTCTTATGGGGATAAGTATAAACATGGGCCATTCTGCATACCAATCCTACTGATACTTCAGTAGCAACTATAAACATCGAGCGTTATCAGGCCTGAAGCGCAGACAATGTCTGAAAAACATGTAGCTGTACTTTCAGAAAGTGCAGTTACTTAGAAGGGATTTGATGGAAAGAAAAACTCCTGAAAGGAGAAAATAGCCCTGTTTTAGCCAAACCAGGACAGACAAGTATGTCGTCTGCACTGTGACAGCTTAGCCAGGTGTTTCAGCGAATTTTTTATGGTAGTTCTCACACACGTTGGAAAATAAAGGAAGGAAATAGTATTTTGCGGAGTTCTTTAGGATAATAATGAGATAATAGCAGCGGAAGTTTGAAACATTTAATTGTCTATGAAAACTTGGTTACAAGTTAAAGCAATAGTCATTTCCAGAGTGGCAGGGTGCAGTCTGATGACCTATTGAATGATATTATGCAGGCGCTCTCAGAATTCTTTCCTTCTTCTAGGGGTTCAACAGTTAGATAGGATCAGTGTTGTAACTGGATTGTATACGATTCAGGTGGACAAGGCATTGACCAGACATGAAATCAAAGGAAGTATTGAGAAATTCAGACTTTAAACTATACTCAGTTTAAGAAACTGATTACTTGCATGCTACAAGGAAGTGCCTTTATCCCATTCAGATTTGGAGTCTTGTTCGGAAACAACTTTTTGTGACATATTATCTTTTCTTACAAAAAGAACAGAAGAGAAGGTGGCATCACCTCAAAGACAAATGTACCAACTAGAAAGATCAGAGCTGTAGGCAAGAATTATGATTTTAGATCAAATATTCCAATTACACACCCTAAGCAGCTATAGTTTTCAGCTATACTTGTGAAATTTACTATGGTCTGTTTGAAACAGTGAAATATTTAGTGGAACCTTAAAGGATTTAGCTGTGTTTGGACTTTTTAACTGAACTGTTTCTCAGTATAAACCTTCAGTCAACCAGATCACAAAAGTGTCAAAGCTTATCACTGTTTTGCTCAGGCCTGCAAGAATAAGTTGTTTGGGTTTTTTTAAATGGAAACAAGATATGATAGAAAGTGGTTAATACATGCTTAGATTCAGTGACAACTCTTATTCTGAGTATAATGGAGTCCATTCATACAAGAGCTTTACAAACTCTGTTAAAATTCTTCTGAGTCTTGATTTCCTCTTGCTGTAGACATGGATGGTGTACATGCTTATATCAAGCTTCACATCATGATACATTAGATAAGGAAATGTAGGACTACAAATAAACGGCACTTTCATAATGGGCAACAGCAGGAGGTTCCTTGAATGATGCAAAGTTTTTGAGACAGACATAGTTGAATAAGGAAAGTGGCTTGTAGGAGAAAATGAGAAGCTGCCAGTGCCTCAGGTCTTGTAATTTTATTTGTGAAGTGTGGTGAGAAATTATTGTATAACTATGTAAATTTATATGTATGTGTGTATATATATAACTGTAACTTCAACCCTCCTTTTTGCAAAGAAATAAAAGGAAGATCTCTTTGTCCTGAAAAGCAAGTTCAATATAGTAACTTTTGAATAAAAACCAGTAATGATGCATTTAGGACCACATCAAACTGCTGACATTGCACTTCTCAACAACAAAAGCAAAATTGAGATACCTAAAATCAAGCTGACACTTCGGTAGAAGTGGTTCTGCCGACAGTTGTGGTTGACTGATGAAATAGTTAAGGAAGAGTCTGTGTTGTCATCTTTCTTTGCACTTGCTTTCTTGGTGTCAATACTGCATTGGCTGAATAGGATAGAAAGGCTTAAAGTATTTGTCTGAAAGACTCACAAAGATCTGAAGTTCAGCCTTTCATCAGAAAAATGCTATTTTCCTGTTGCTTTTTGAAAAGTTCGATACTGAAATGTTGGACAGTAGATACCAGTGCAAAATTCAGCGTCACAGGCAAGAAACAGCTGAGAATGAGTACGTGTTACTAAAGAGTGCTTCAGTACTAAAATATTGTGCTTCATGTGAAGAAGGAGTATCCAAGGACATTGTTTGGGTTTTTAAAATCAGAAACTTTAGAGGCAGTATGTGTCACAGTATCTGAGGATGATCCATCATCGAGACATCATTATACCTTTTGTGAATTTAAGGAGACATCAAAAACTAAACAGAATGCACTACTCAACTGCATGTACACTATGTATAGAGGTTATATTAAGATGAAAGCTCACAAAATGACAGGCAAGTCTTTTAAAGAAATCACAAGTGGTGATAATTTTGTTCTACAGGTTACAGAACAGTGATGTTCAGGGCCCTGAGCATGCCCCACCCCTCCTCAGGAATTCTGGGCCAAGAAACTCTGTATGCAAGGCCAGCTCTCTGATAAGGGAGAGCTGTTTGAGAGACCTCAACTGGCCTTGGAGATCCTGAGGCAAAATCTGGAATAAATCTCAGAAAAGGTTCCCCTCCCAACATCTCTGCTAAAAAATCTCCATGGGAGCTCCCCCCACTTTTCCTCAGGAGTAACTTCTAAGCTGAAGCTGGCACTATTGAAGCCTGCCTGAGCCACATTTCAGCTGCACTGCAGCTATGCCCATGCTGACCATGTACCTTGCTGATTCAAACCCTTAGCTTGACCAAAGGATATGACTTCTTGGCTTGAGCTTGGACCTGCTTTATCACTACGGGCTCACCTGATGATCAGCAGGGTGGGGCTAACATGGTTTTTCTCTCCAGACCTGATTGTGACCCTGAATTATGTATTTAACTTGTAGTTAGGTCATCTCTCAGGCCTCATCTAGTGATTTGGACTCCTGGCTGTTGTCATCAATTCTCTGCTTGCTTTGCTCAGGTATTGTGGGACTGCACCCATGTTGGTGAGGCCTTTTATTCTGCCTATACTAATCCCTTTTTCCTGTATGGTAGTCTACCTTTGCTGTACTGTTAAATACACTGTGTCATGCTTAGAAGTGAAAGGAAGAATGGCTATGTGGTTTTGCATACTAATCAAATCTGCTCTTCAAGCACATGATGTGCATGAACACAAATTCCCCAAGTGTAAAATAGCAAAGCACTGATGAAGGACAAATTGAATGGAGTACAGCTGCTAGTAAAAAAATTTTTGTTTTCACATTTTCTTGTTCTCTCTTGCAATGCTATTGCTACCTATTTAATGTCATTGCAGAACATCTATATTTCATAGCGCACACAAATTGAGAGTGTTTTTTGTGTATTGGTCTGTATTTCCCTTGTTTGCTCTGAAGCATATAGTTCTTCTGGAAAAAATAATGTTGAAGGGTGTACTGAGACCAAAGGTAGCACAGAGGAATTTCAGAGAAAAACTGTAAATACTGCTGTTGGAAATGTTAAAGAATTAAGAGAGTGTATGGAATTAAGAAGGTGTATGGATAAACTTCAGGAAGGGAGATTCACCAACCATTAATGACTCTCATGGACTACGCAGTCTTTTGAATGACGGACAATTTTTTTGCTTTTTTGCTTTATTTCCTCACATTATGCTCGATGTGGATATACTGTACAAAACACTACAGATTAGAAATATAGGCATAACAGTGATGCATAGTATAAAAATTTTGAAAATTTAAAAATGATCTTTCAGCTAACCTGGCACAAACCGGTCAATTTACAGCTCTTAACGAACACAACCTCACGTCCACTTCAGCCAAGGCAAGAAAAGTTACACAAACTGACCTCATCTGAGTTACAAAGAAAGCCTGGGATACAATAGTTATCCACACGGCAGATGGAGACTCTGATGAAGAGTTTGTGTACCATTTTCCTGGATGAATTAAACACTTAAATCAAATGCTATCTATCTGATTTTAGGAAAAAATAAATCAAAGACAGATAAGTATTTTGTAAAGACGCGCAGCTCTCAAGTGATTTAAAATCGACTATATCACAGCTGCTTTCTTTGAGTCAAAAGAATGTAATGGTAATTTTCAGTTAAATGACAAAACTCCTTGATATTATTATTACAACATCCATAACAACATCAGAATAAGAAATCTTATTCTCTACACTGAAAAGTGTGGAATTGTGTTTCAGGAACACAATAGGTACAGAACTACTCAATGCTCCATCAAGGCCATTTATAGAGAATGAACTAGTGAAATCTACTTGTAACTTCAGCACCAAAGTCTCCGTGTTTCTTGCAATGCTGAAGAACAGATAGATATCTCTTATTTTACAAGACATTTTCAGATGCTAATAAGAAAAATGTCTCTCTAAAAAGTAATCTCTTGTGAATAATTAGCTATTTAAATGTGTGGCCTTCTTTTTCTGTTTTCCAGTGTACAACAATAAGTAGTCTTTTCTTCTCTAGCATTACCTCCATATGAATAAGTAGTACTGTTCTTGTGTTGTACAGTATTTTTGGTTTAGACCTCCATTGCGTTATATGTGTACACACACACAAAAGCCTACTGCACTATTTTCTGTTGAGATCTCCATTACCTAAAAAAACTTTAGACTTGCCACCAGCTGGAATATACTGCTGCAAAAGGGAACTCGAATGTGTTCTGGATTCCCTAATTTAGAGTAAATATTAGCTGGCTTTCTGAATTACAGCAACCAGTCACAGTGTATCACTCTTACTCTCCTCATTCCAATTAGTATTTAATGGCTTATGCCAAGTGACATAGGTTCAATGGGAGTCGGTGCCCTTTCCTGCCTTTCCTACAAGCTAATTTATAGGGCTTCCCTTGACAATGTACTGACAATCTAATTGTACCTTACCTCTTCAGGACTCTAATCTACCCCACTGGGCCCTAATCTTGATCAAAATAGAGAATCATAAAGAAATGTTAAAAGAGGTACAATAAGTGCCTGAAATAACAAACCTCTGTTAGAGCATATCCTGATAAGAGGAATAAAGGTAACCAAGACCACTGACAGCTGTCACTAGTGGGTAGAATATTGCTACCAACGTGGACTAATTCCTTCAGTTAGTGGCAAATGGATCAGGGGAAAATTATGTTTGTCTCTTCAAATGCAAGAATGTTCTACTCCAGACTTAATTCTTAGAAATGTATCAGATCAACTTCCTTTTCAGCAATTAGCAACTCAAAGAATGGCAAATTGCAGCAAAGTCTTGTGCTTAGTTTAGTTATTGTCCACAAGAAATTACAACCAACAGATAATCCAAAGGGGAACCCAGTATTACTGAAATGAATGTCTGATGCCTGAAACATAGACAGATTTCCATGAAGGTGGTTTACTTTTCCCCATACATTATTCATAGTTTATACTTATGAGTTTGAAAAGAAAAAGACAGAGAAACAGAGTGGCAATTTTAATGCTGTGTAGAGATTGCTCGCAGTTACACAATGCTAAATTAAAGTCAGCTGCACTCCCAAGTAAAATGAAGCAGTTTCATTATCCGGAGTGCCTGGATAATGGTCACACACTAAAGGTTATAGAGCTAACAGGTAGAGAAAAAAAGTAAGTTTCATCTCTGAGTTACACCTGTACATTAAATGTCTGCTTATCACTGGTAAAAAACAAACAAACAAACAAAAGTGTTAAAGTGTTTGTTTCCTGC